>NC_088241.1:3396815-3401815 GCF_036934945.1 Oncorhynchus masou masou | reverse complement strand
TCACAGACATGTGTCTTTACTGCAGGCTGGCCGTACACATACGGTCACAGACGTGTCTTTACTGCAGGCCGGCAGTACACATACGGTCACAAACGTTTGTCTTTACTGCAGGCCGGCAGTACACATACGGTCACAAACGTTTGTCTTTACTGCAGGCCGGCAGTACACATGCGGTCACAGACGTGTCTTTACTGCAGGCCGGCAGTACACATACGGTCACAAACGTTTGTCTTTACTGCAGGCCGGCAGTACACATACGGTCACAAACGTTTGTCTTTACTGCAGGCCGGCAGTACACATGCGGTCATAGACGTGTGTCTTTACTGCAGGCTGGCAGTACACATACGGTCACAGACATTTGTCTTTACTGCAGGCTGGCCGTACACATACGGTCACAGACGTGTCTTTACTGCAGGCTGGCAGTACACATACGGTCACAAACGTGTGTCTTTACTGCAGGCCGGCAGTACACATACGGTCACAGACGTGTCTTTACTGCAGGCTGGCAGTACACATACGGTCACAGACGTGTGTCTTTACTGCAGGCTGGCAGTACACATACGGTCACAGACGTGTGTCTTTACTGCAGGCCGGCAGTACACATACGGTCACAGACATGTGTCTTTACTGCAGGCTGGCAGTACACATACGGTCACAGACGTGTCTTTACTGCAGGCCGGCAGTACACATACGGTCACAGACATGTGTCTTTACTGCAGGCTGGCAGTACACATACGGTCACAGACGTGTCTTTACTGCAGGCTGGCAGTACACATACGGTCACAGACGTGTGTCTTTACTGCAGGCCGGCAGTACACATACGGTCACAGACATGTGTCTTTACTGCAGGCTGGCAGTACACATACGGTCACAGACGTGTCTTTACTGCAGGCCGGCAGTACACATACGGTCACAGACATGTGTCTTTACTGCAGGCTGGCAGTACACATACGGTCACAGACGTGTCTTTACTGCAGGCCGGCAGTACACATACGGTCACAGACATGTGTCTTTACTGCAGGCTGGCAGTACACATACGGTCACAGACGTGTGTCTTTACTGCAGGCCGGCAGTACACATACGGTCACAGACGTGTCTTTACTGCAGGCCGGCAGTACACATACGGTCACAGACATGTGTCTTTACTACAGGCTGGCAGTACACATACGGTCACAGACGTGTCTTTACTGCAGGCCGGCAGTACACATACGGTCACAGACATGTGTCTTTACTGCAGGCTGGCAGTACACATACGGTCACAGACGTGTCTTTACTGCAGGCCGGCAGTACACATATGGTCACAGACATGTGTCTTTACTGCAGGCTGGCAGTACACATACGGTCACAGACGTGTCTTTACTGCAGGCCGGCAGTACACATACGGTCACAGACATGTGTCTTTACTGCAGGCCGGCAGTACACATACGGTCACAGACATGTGTCTTTACTACAGGCTGGCAGTACACATACGGTCACAGACGTGTCTTTACTGCAGGCCGGCAGTACACATACGGTCACAGACGTGTGTCTTTACTGCAGGCCGGCAGTACACATACGGTCACAGACATGTGTCTTTACTACAGGCTGGCAGTACACATACGGTCACAGACGTGTCTTTACTGCAGGCCGGCAGTACACATACGGTCACAGACGTGTCTTTACTGCAGGCTGGCAGTACACATACGGTCACAGACGTGTCTTTACTGCAGGCTGGCAGTACACATACGGTCACAGACGTGTCTTTACTGCAGGCTGGCAGTACACATACGGTCACAGACGTGTCTTTACTGCAGGCTGGCAGTACACATACGGTCACAGACGTGTCTTTACTGCAGGCTGGCAGTACACATACGGTCACAGACACACATGCTCAGCCTGACACCCATTCAGTCATTCAAGGAGCTTGGGAGGCTGTAAGTAAGAGAGAGCTTCAGAACCACCATAGAACTGACGAGACTATCCAGAACCATACGTCTATATGACCCTGATGACTGTCTACTCTGCATATACATCCTTCTCTGCTGGAATGTAAATAGAAGTCAGTATGAGCCAAGTCCATTCTAACCATTCTATTAGAGTGGAGTGGAACCCTGTGTCATTTGACTGAGGGGAACCAGGAAGTGATACCAGGGAGAAGAGGAAGTCACAGTGGAGATAGGGAATGGTAATCCATTAGAGTTCCTAGGGGAGAGTGTTGACACAAGACTGAGCCTGATTTGAATGAGAGGGAGACAGGAGGAGAGAGGGAGACAGAAGGAGAGAGGGAGACAGGAGGAGACAGGAAGAGACAAGGAGACAGGAGGAGAGGGAGACAGAAGGAGAGAGGGAGACAGAAGGAGAGAGGGAGACAGGAGGAGACACGAAGAGACAAGGAGACAGGAGGAGAGAGGGAGACAGGAGGAGAGAGGGAGACAGAAGGAGAGAGGGAGACAGGAGGAGACAGGAAGAGACAAGGAGACAGGAGGAGAGAGGGAGACAGAAGGAGAGAGGGAGACAGAAGGAGAGAGGGAGACAGGAGGAGACACGAAGAGACAAGGAGACAGGAGGAGAGAGGGAGACAGGAGGAGAGAGGGAGACAGGAGGAGACAGGAAGAGACAAGGAGACAGGAGGAGAGAGGGAGACAGGAGGAGAGAGGGAGACAGGAGGAGAGAGGGAGACAGAAGGAGAGAGGGAGACAGGAGGAGAGAGGGAGACAGGAGGAGAGAGGGAGACAGGAGGAGAGAGGGAGACAGGAGGAGAGAGGGAAGAAAGTAAAACAGTAAAGGCAGAGAGGGTGGAAATGAAAGGATGTGAGAGGGATTTTGAGTTATAATGACAAAGAGGGGAGAAAAGGGTCCCAATAAAAAGAGGAGGTGATGAGGGAGGGAGGGAGAACCAGAGATGGTGGGGTCAAGACTGAGAAATATCAGTCAGTTGGTTGTACCTACAGTGAGGGGAAAAAGAAAACTGACAAAGAAATGATCAGTCTATAATTGTAATGGTAGGTTTATTTGAACAGTGAGAGACAGAATAATAACAAAATCCAGAAAAACGCATGTGAAAAATGTTATACATTTATTTGCATTTTAATGAGGGAAATAAGTATTTGACCCCCTCTCAATCAGAAAGATTTCTGGCTCCCAGGTGTCTTTTATACAGGTAACGAGCTGAGATTAGGAGCACACTCTTATTAAAGGAAGTGCTCCTAATCTCAGTTTGTTACCTGTATAAAAGACACCTGTCCACAGAAGCAATCAATCAATCAGATTCCAAACTCTCCACCATGGCCAAGACCAAAGAGCTCTCCAAGGATGTCAGGGACAAGATTGTAGACCTACACAAGGCTGGAATGGGCTACAAGACCATCGCCAAGCAGCTTGGTGAGAAGGTGACAACAGTTTGTGCAATTATTCGCAAATGGAAGAAACACAAAACAACTGTCAATCTCCCTCGACCTGGGGCTCCATGCAAGATCTCACCTCGTGGAGTTGCAATGATCATGAGAACGGTGAGAAATCAGCCCAGAACTACACGGGAGGATTTTGTCAATGATCTCAAGGCAGCTGGGACCAAAGTCACCAAGAAAACAATTGGTAACACACTACGCCGTGAAGGACTGAAATCCTGCAGTGCCCGCAAGATCCCCCTGCTCAAGAAAGCACATATACATGCCCATCTGAAGTTTGCCAATGAACATCTGAATGATTCAAAGGACAACTGGGTGAAAGTGTTGTGGTCAGATGAGACTAAAATGGAGCTCTTTGGCATCAACTCAACTCACCGTGTTTGGAGTAGGAGGAATGCTGCCCCCAAGAACACCATCCCCACCGTCAAACATGGAGGTGGAAACATTATGCTTTGGGGGTGTTTTTCTGCTAAGGGGACAGGACAACTTCACCACATCAAAGGGACGATGGACGGGGCCATGTACCGTCAAATCTTGGGTGAGAACCTCCTTCCCTCAGCCAGGGCATTGAAAATGGGTCGTGGTTGGGTATTCCAGCATGACAATGACACAAAACACACGGCCAAGGCAACAAAGGAGTGGCTCAAGAAGAAGCACATTAAGGTCCTGGAGTGGCCTCGCCGGTCTCCAGACCTTAATCCCATAGACAATCTGTGGAGGGAGCTGAAGGTTCGAGTTGTCAAACGCCAGCCTCGAAACCTTAATGACTTGGAGAAGATCTGCAAAGAGGAGTGGGACAAAATCCCTCCTGAGATGTGTGCAAACCTGGTGGCCAACTACAAGAAACATCTGACCTCTGTGATTGCCAACAAGGGTTTTGCCACCAAGTACTAAGTCATGTTTTGCAGAGGGGTCAAATACTTATTTCCCTCATTCAAATGCAAATAAACGTATAACATTTTTGACTTGCGTTTTTGTTGTTATTCTGTCTTTCACTGTTCAAGTAAACCTACCATTACAATTATAGACGGATCATTTCTTTGTCAGTGGGCAAACGTACAAAATCAGCAGGGGATCAAATACTTTTTTCCCTCACTGTATAGGGCCCTGAGTTATTTCTGACTATGTGACCTGACCTGGATAAACTGACCTGGAAAAACCCTATAGTTATAAGGCCTCATTGGCAACATTGTTCTGAACAGGTAAAAGGCACCGATTGTTATGACATGAATGTTGGTGAATGTTAGGTGAGTGTGTGTCTGGGTGGTTCAGCTTGGGGTTGTATGAGTTGACAGATTGGAGATATCACTTACCAATACTGTTCTTGGCAAGATAAAGAGGAGTGAGAAGAAAGGAGAGAACACTGTGAAGGGGCAGAGGGGAGGGAGGGAGGGAGGGAGGGAGGGAGGGAGGGAGGGAGGGAGGGAGGGAGGGAGGGAGAGAGAGAGAGAGGGAGGGAGGGAGGGAGGGAGGGAGGGAGGGAGGGAGGGAGGGAGGGAGGGGAGAGAGAGAGAGAGAGAGAGAGAGAGAGAGAGGAGGGAGGGAGGGAGGGGAGGGAGGGAGGGAGGGAGGGAGGGAGGGGGAGAGAGAGAGAGAGAGAGAGAGAGAGAGGGA
>NC_088241.1:3384315-3394315 GCF_036934945.1 Oncorhynchus masou masou | reverse complement strand
TTCTCCTCTCCACTTCTCTCTTCCCCCGTTCACTCCCCTTCTCCTCTCCACTTCTCTCTTCCCCCGTTCACTCCCCTTCTCCTCTCCACTTCTCTCTTCTCCCGTTCACTCCCCTTCTCCTCTCCACTTCTCTCTTCCCCGTTCACTCCCCTTCTCCTCTCCACTTCTCTCTTCCCCGTTCACTCCCCTTCTCCTCTCCACTTCTCTCTTCTCCCGTTCACTCCCCTTCTCCTCTCCACTTCTCTCTTCCCCCGTTCACTCCCCTTCTCCTCTCCACTTCTCTCTTCCCCCGTTCACTCCCCTTCTCCTCTCCACTTCTCTCTTCTCCCGTTCACTCCCCTTCTCCTCTCCACTTCTCTCTTCCCCGTTCACTCCCCTTCTCCTCTCCACTTCTCTCTTCCCCGTTCACTCCCCTTCTCCTCTCCACTTCTCTCTTCCCCCGTTCACTCCCCTTCTCCTCTCCACTTCTCTCTTCCCCGTTCACTCCCCTTCTCCTCTCCACTTCTCTCTTCTCCCGTTCACTCCCCTTCTCCTCTCCACTTCTGTCTTCCCCGTTCACTCCCCTTCTCCTCTCCACTACACTACTCTCTTCCCCTGTTCACTCCCCTTCTCCTCTCCACTTCTCTCTTCCCCCGTTCACTCCCCTTCTCCTCTCCACTTCTCTCTTCCCCGTTCACTCCCCTTCTCCTCTCCACTTCTCTCTTCCCCGTTCACTCCCCTTCTCCTCTCCACTTCTCTCTTCTCCCGTTCACTCCCCTTCTCCTCTCCACTTCTCTCTTCCCCCTCTCCCTCACTCTCCTCAAAATGCTTGAGGAATGTGTCACACCAGCACAAAAGAATAAAAGCAAGAGAAACGGAGGGAGGGAGGAGGGAGGGAGAACGTTTGTGAGGTAAAGGAGAAGCAGAGGAGGGAGAAAGAGAAAGAATAAGAGAAAGTTTGTGAGGACGATTGCATGGTTGAGTGCAGATGAATGCTGAGGGCTGCTTTGTCATCACGTGCTGACGTGCCACATCCCACACACATTCACAAGGCTGTATCAACCCCTCGTTCCACTGCTGGGATAACGTTTCCCTACACACTGATCTAAGATCAGTTTCACCTCCCCCCTATTTCTAAAGGTTAGGATTGTGGATGTAAGATGAATAGCTGATCCTATCTGTGCCAACCGGTGCAGGCAACTTAGTTCCAACACTTTGAACATGTGTTGGTTAACCTGCTGGGTTGTGGGCTTGATTCATGCACACTGCAGACTAACTAAGTCACTAAGGATCATATTACACTGGCCAAATGATCTGCATAAATATACAGCACAATACCAGCCGCATCTCTCACAGCTTATTACTGTATATATGACCATGACAATGTTGTGGTCTGACACCAAGAACAATAGTGGCAATAAGGCTTTGAATTCAAATTATTGCAAGTCTTCTTCTTGAGACAAAATGCTACTACCATGCTTGACAATTATTATAAACTTCATCTTGATAATAATGTGGTTTTGTTTTAATCACGGTTAATGTATGTCACCTAAAGAGTTAACAGGTCCTAGCCACCTCAACGAGCAAAACCTGAAAGAGTTATGAGTGACACAGAGAAAGAGCAAGACCCAACCAAATCATGAGAAAACAAAAAGATCATTTCTTGACACATTGGAAAGAATTAACAAAAAAACAGAGCAAACTAGAATGCTATTTGGCCCTACACAGAGAGTACACAGCGGCAGAATACCTGACCACAGTGACTGACCCAAAATTAAGGAAAGCTTTGACTATGTACAGACTCAGTGAGCATAGCCTTGCTATTGAGAAAGGCCGCCGTAGGCAGACATGGCTCTCAAGAGAAGACAGGCTATGTGCTCACAGCCCACAAAATTATGTGGAAACTGAGCTGCACTTCCTAAACTCCTGCCCAATGCATGACCATATTAGAGAGACATATTTCCCTCAGATTACACAGATCCACAAAGAATTCGAAAACCAATCCAATTTTGAAAAACTCTCATATCTACTGGATAAAATACCACAGTCTGCCATCACAGCAGCAAGATTTCTGACCTTTTGCCACAAGAAAAGGGCAACCAGTGAAGAACACACACCATTGTAAATACAACCCATATCTATGCTTATTTATTTTATCTTGTGTCCTTTACCATTTGTACATTTTTAAAACACTGTATATATTGTATATATTTATTGTTTATTGTTTTGAAACTTCTGTATGTGTGATGTTTACTGTTCATTTGTATTGTTTATTTCACTTTATATATTCACTTTACAGTTTTTTTCGATTGCTAAACGACAGTGGGCACAACTGGAGTCACATGTACAAAACTCTAACTACAGTCTGCACTACCAACAGTCACCTGAGCTAAACAGTTCACATCCCCTGCAAAACTCATTCCAAGCAACACAACTCTTAACACATGGCTCAAAACACGCTCAGTGCAGCCAAACACTATGCACAACCCTCACTGAGATAACACACACTGTCACTCAGAAATCACTGAGAGTAAAAACACTAGCATCAAACACCAATACAGAAAATACAAACTTTTCATCTTTACAGTTTGAACAATTTCAGTGACTTCATACAAATTAATATTTTCTTCAAAGAAAAGAGTGACATTCTTTCACATGATTTATTAAATTTTTTAGAACATAACAATTCTTTAAGGTAAATGAAAATTATCAGTTTGCTTCAATAGTCTGTAGTAATTTACGGAAATACAGTAATGAGAAAAAAAAGGTAGAAACTAAAAGTACATACTGTCATTCGAACAAATAATTGAGGGGCTAATCCTGCCTCTCTCTAGCATCAGGCCACAGGTTTTCTTCAACATCACATCAAATGTTTTCTCTTGCCATGCACCTGGGGTAGAACCTTCTGGAGTGCCTTATCCCATCCCTGGCAGTCCTCTGGACTCGTGTCCTCACATCCGGCACGCATGGCTTCCAAAAGAGACATTTGGTCATGTGGGTGGTGACCAAACACTTTCCACCTCCAGGCAGAGAAAAACTCCTCTATTGGGTTGAGGAAGGGTGAATATGCAGGCAGGTACAAAACCATAAATATATGATGTGCTGCAAACCAATCTGTGACAGCTGCAGAGTGGTGAAAAGCAACGCTATGACAAAAACTTGGGGGTTTCTTACTGGCTCCCCCTGTTCTGCTGGCACTAGCTGAGCATAGAGCTGTTCTAGGAAAGCTATAAGCCTTTCTGTGTTGTATGGGCCAATGAGTGGTGTGTTGAGAAGCAAACCATCATTGGCCATTGCAGCACACATGGTGATATTTCCTCCCCTTTGGCCTGGAACCTACACAGTGGCCCTTTGGCCTATAACATTCCTTCCTCTGCGCTGTGTTTTGGCAAGGTTAAATCCAGCTTCATCGATAAATACAAATGAATGTGGTCTTTGCAGTGCTTCCACCTCCATTACTCTCTGAAAAACAGTAAGTGCACAGTTTTACTGTAGAAATGCTAGTGTTTTTTTTACTGTAAATATTTTGTATAGCTGTGTACGTAACCTCAGACGTCTTACCTGGACATATTGGTATCTTTGCTCTTTTACCCGTTCACTGTTTCTCTCGAACGATACAGTGTATAACTGTTTCATTGTAACTTGGTGTTTCTTTAGGACTCAAGCAATAGTTGTTGTTTTGACAGAATTAACATTTTCAAATATATCGTTATCAGCCAGCACTCTATCTTGAATCTCCCGCAGTTTTATTGCATTGTTGACAACAACCATGTCAACAATAGCATTTTCCTGCGCATCTGAAAATATTTTTAAGTCGCTCTGGATAAGAGCGTCTGCCAAATGACTTAAATGTAATGTAATGTAAATTTTTCTGTTGGAGGCAGCCTTTGGGTCCTGTTGTAAAAATATATTTTACAGTCAAACTTACTGTAATATATATCTGTGTAAATATTCTATAATTGCAATACAAAATAGATTCCTGTAATGTTTTCATTTACTGTAAGGATGTAACTCTCACCTGTTTGTATGATGGAAAATTCGCATTACAGATGCCACTGTGGATCTTTGCAGATTGGGTTGCACTCTCAACCCTGCCTCTCTCAATGAGAGACCATGGTTCACAACATGGTCTATAAGTGTAGCCCTTATTTCATCTGAAATAACAGCTCTTTGTCTTCTTTGTCTTCCTCTACGCATCTGCCCTCTCCCTGCCACCCTTCTCCATCCACGAACCCATCTTACTTGTTCCATTTCCAAAATGAGTCTTTCTGAGCTCTACCTATATATACTGTAATATGTGTGTGTGTTCACTAACAAGTCTAAAACAAGACACCTGCTTAGCCTTTCAGCTGAAATTGCAATCAGCAGTGTTTGAAAGGCACAAGGCTGAAATCTATTCCTTTTTGAATGTGTGGTTCACAGTTTTGACAGCAGTGTGTTAGCATTTGAACAAAGTGCTGTAAATCCACAGTGTTGTGCAGGTTGTGGTTAAAGTCATGGGATAAGTGTGTAGAGTTTTGAAAACTGTGTTCAAGCAATGAAAAACGAACTAGAGTTTGTTCCACATGAACTGCTGCTGTGCAGACTGTAGTTAGAGTTTTGCACATGTGACTCCAGTTGTGTCCACTGTCGTTTAGCAATCAAAAAAAACTGTATATATTATCCACCTCACTTGCTTTAGCAATGTTAACACATGTTTCCCATGCCAATAAAGCCCTTGAATTGAATTGAATTGAGAAGAAGAAAGTACAAATGGAGAGATAGATGCATGGATAGATTAGAAAACTGATAAGTGTGGCTAATGACTCGTGTCTGCTGTTGGACAAGAGGAGGAACTTGTGTAGACATGCTGCAGTGTGTGTGTGTGTGTGTGTGTGTGTGTGTGTGTGTGTGTGTGTGTGTGTGTGTGTGTGTGTGTGTGTGTGTGTGTGTGTGTGTGTGTGTGTGTGTGTGTGCATGAGTGTGTGAGTGTGTGTGTGTGCATGAGTGTGTGTATGTGTGTGTGCATGTGTGTGTGTGTGTGTGTGTGTGTGTGTGTGTGTCGGGGGCAGCGGATGATGCATGTGGTGGCGTAGTGAGTCCAATATCACTCATCTCCAGCCATCATTGCCAATAGCTGAAACACAAGCAGCGCGCTTTGTTCACTTCTAACTAACAACTCTCTATTCGAGGCGTTGGATTGTGTTCCTTGGACAGACGGCCTCTGCGTAAAAAGTGTATTACATTACCATATAGTTATATAAACGTACATTTGCAGATTAGATTACAACTCGGCGGCGATGGTAAAGTATTCCCAGTGCGGTTAGCCAAAGTGTCTTTATCAGACGGATGGGGACATGTGTGAGGTGGTGTCTGTGGGGCTCTAAGGGCGTGTGGTTTCCGGGGATTGTGCCCCTTGGTTAATCCAGCGTGCAGTGTAGTGGATGGGATCATCCATCAAGAGTCAATAGTTAACGTCCCCTTTGTCCTGCAGTCATCCATCATACAGTGTGTGTCTTTATTAGAACCCTCCGTCCGACCCTGCGCCCCCCCCCCCCCGACCCAGCACGAGCCCCGCCCGGAGCTCTGTGCCAAATACCCCCCTCACTCTTCTCCCTCTCACCCCTTTCTTCCACCGAACAGCGGGGGGCAACACCAAAGGCACTGAGAGGCTACCGCTCCCTGCCCTTCTCTCCAACTCCTGCTCTCTCTCAATTCAAAGGGCTTTATTGGCATGGGAAACATATGTTCACATTGCCAAAGCAAGTGAAATAGACAATAAATAAAAATCTCTCTCTCTCAATTCAATTCAAATGGATTTATTGGCATGGGAAACATATGAAACACCTCTCATGTCTCTTTCTTGCTCTCTCATGAGTTCGGTATGTTTCTGCACGTGAAGACAAACTTATTGACGCAGTCCGGTTAAATAGACAGCCGCTGGTTGAGGCCAGTGGCTGTATCCTGTTACCACCTCTTTTATTTTTATGACACCGCTGCGGCGCTGGGGGAAGAGGGTAGAGAAAAGAGAGAGGGAGTGAGGAAGAATGGAGAAGGGTAGAGAAAAGAGAGAGGGAGTGAGGAAGAATAGAGAAGGGTAGAGAAAAGAGAGAGGGAGTGAGGAAGAATGGAGAAGGGTAGAGAAAAGAGAGAGGGAGTGAGGAAGAATGGAGAAGGGTAGAGAAAAGAGAGAGGGAGTGAGGAAGAATAGAGAAGGGTAGAGAAAAGAGAGAGGGAGTGAGGAAGAATGGAGAAGGGTAGAGAAAAGAGAGAGGGAGTGAGGAAGAATGGAGAAGGGTAGAGAAAAGAGAGAGGGAGTGAGGAAGAATGGAGAAGGGTAGAGAAAAGAGAGAGGGAGTGAGGAAGAATGGAGAAGGGGTGGTGAGGTGAACTTGTGGGAAATATTCTCAACATTACAGCCAATCGCTGGCCCTCGATCATCTCCAAGAATTGAACCACCAAGTCTCTCTCTATCTCCACTACATCAACACACGGACTGGTACCTGACTTCCTTGACACTCAACACTACATCCATGCCAACGATAAATTGGCTAAATCCGAAACTGGCACTCAGAACAGTTTTTCCGGTTTCAATTACAACACAATGGCTTCAACCACGAACCACGTGTCTGACAAACACCACAAATTAAATAATATATTGCACCTCATAAAATAACGTTTCGATGAGGTTATGCCCTTGTGCGCGTGCGTCTCGGGCGCGGTCACTCCATTGGCACATTAAAGGTGCACGGGAATAAAGAGGCGTGGCAAGTGGCTCAGCTGGGAGGTCTTAGAACGCACATGTTCTCTCCGGGCGTGGCCGTGGCGGGGTTTAGGAATCATAGGCGATTTCGGTTGGCCCCTGGACATGACAGACGTGGGTGGGGCGTGTCTGAGTGTGAAAGTGGGCATGTTATCAGCGGTCAAAGGAAGTGGCTAGTTTTCCATTCCATCCATTCATAGCGCAACCGCTCATAACGTGCACTGACGCATAGGCGAGATAGGGATCAGCGAGCGAGAGACAGAGAGAGGGTTGGATTAGGGCATTGACAGCCACCTCAGTCAAACAGTTGAGAGACACGGTCACAACCTGCTGAGAGGGCAAAACTAACGAGACCGGAAAGTCTAAATCCAATCCAGATCACTGCTTAACCGGTTAGGAAGAGGGGACCACCGACCATCTCGAGACCCCGCACTGATTGAAAAGAGGGCAGAGTTGGAGAGTGAAACAATCCGTTTAGAAAAATATGGAGCGCAAAATCCCTGACTTCGCTGGTACCTGGAAGATGAAGAGCTCGGAGAACTTCGAGGAGCTTCTCAAAGCGCTGGGTGAGTGATGGTAATGATGATGGTGGTGGTGATGATGATGGCGATGAAGGGGATGGTGGTAAATATTTGTGGTACATATATTCCGAAATTTATTCTAGCCCATTATTATAGCAGTTATTTAATTATTACTGATTGAATATAGCTATCTGAACACACTAATATATTGGTCAGATACGTCTCTCTCTCTCTCTCTCTCTCTCTCTCTCTCTCTCTCTCTCTCTCTCTCTCTCTCTCTCACACGCACACGCACACACACACACACACACACACACACACACACACACACACACACACACACACACACACACACACACACACACACACACACACACACACACACACACACACACACACAATGGTTCATGCAGGCACTTATTAATCAGACATGTGGTGTACTCTGTGCGTCGCGTGAGTGGGGGGCTTTGTAATTCTGGCGAACCCAAAACTCAATGCTTGCCCCCCACCCAGCCAGCTTCACCCTTCTCTCCCCCTCCCCTCACTGCCCCACTCCCCCAGCCAGTCTCCCCTCCCCCTCGCCTCACTCCACCAGACAATGGAGACAAACGGCGGCACCTCTGTCCGTGTCACCGCGCGGGGAAAAATAACGTCACATCGTGCAAGTGTGTGTGTGGGATCGGAAGAAACAGACGCTTCAAAGAGAAGAGTCCGTTATGACGTGACATTTGGAATATTATCAGCCCGCATGCCGAAACTAAGAGCTGTTTCACTGTCATTTCATTCTCAATCTTAAAGGCCTCGCACCACACCTGCAGCAGTTTGCATGGAATAAAAAGACAACGCCTGTTCATTTATCTGGCAGGGTGTGTGAGTGTCTGTCAGTGGTTGCCAATTTTATTATTTTTACTAAAATACAAGGGCATACCAGGAATACATGTATATCAACACATAAGCACATATGGGAGGGAGGATCGAGAGAGAGAGAAGCCTGTGTTCATGCGCAAAAGTGCAATATGTGTCTGTGTTATGAACTAGTTCTAAATGCCACCATTGTTCCTGCCGGAATAACCGGAGTCAGTGGCGCATCACCGGCCAGGCGCGCGCATTCCAATTTCCTGGTTTGACTGAGGCACCAATTAACATAAATCTGCTCTCCGTCTTTACCCATCATTACCCACGCGAGGGGTGTGTGTGAGGGGTAGCGTGCTGAGAGATAGAGGGGGGTGAGGTGGGGGCCAGAGGATACAAAGGAAAAAGGGTCAAACAAAAGAAGAAAGAAAAGATGATGAAATGAAACTGACAGAGAGATAGGCCAGGGAGATGGGGGTGTGTGTGTGTGTGTGTGTGTGTGTGTGTGTGGGTGTGTGTGTGTGTGTGTGTGTGTGTGTGTGTGTGTGTGTGTGTGTGTGTGTGTGTGTGTGTGTGTGTGTGTGAAGGGAGGAACAGGGGAGCTGTACCCATAAAATGAGGAAAGTAACTCAGACAGACAGAGAGGAGGAGAGGACAGACTGACTGGGTCTAATGACTGGGTCTAATGTTTTACCTGGCCTTAACACGCGCACACACACACACACACGCACGCACGCACGCACACACACACACACACACACACGCAGGCGCAGGACATCCACAGACGCAGACGTGCACACAGACCTACTGGCATGGTGAGGAGCAGAAATATTTGGCCAGACTCTCTAGAGAGAACAGAGGCAACTCTATCTGCACACACTTGGATGCTAAAACACACACACACACATGGTAGTTCTCTAATGTACCTAGGTATTGGTGTGACTGACAGTGAGGAATGAACCCATGATCCTTTGAGTGTGAGTACTGTGTGGCTGTGTGACTAGTGTGTGGGGTGTGAGTGTGTGAGTAGTGTGTGGGTGTGTGACTAGTGTGTGTGTGTGAGTAGTGTGAGTAGTGTGTGGGTGTGTGACTAGTGTGTGTGTGTGAGTAGTGTGTGGGTGTGTGAGTACTGTGTGTGGGGTGTGGGTGTGTGAGTAGTGTGTGGGTGTGACTAGTGTGTGGGGTGTGAGTGTGTGAGTAGTGTGTGGGGTGTGTGTGTGTGAGTACTGTGTGGCTGTGTGACTAGTGTGTGGGGTGTGAGTGTGTGAGTACTGTGTGGCTGTGTGACTAGTGTGTGGGGTGTGAGTAGTGTGTGGGTGTGTGTGTGAGTAGTGTGTGGGTGTGTGAGTACTGTGTGTGGGGTGTGGGTGTGTGAGTAGTGTGTGGGTGTGTGACTAGTGTGTGGGGTGTGAGTGTGTGAGTAGTGTGTGGGTGTGTGAGTAGTGTGTCGGGTGTGGGTGTGTGAGTAGTGTGTGGGGTGTGAGTGTGTGAGTAGTGTGTGGGGTGTGTGTGTTAATAGTGTGTTGGGTGTGGGTGTGTGAGTACTGTGTGTGTATGGGTGTGTGAGTATTGTGCGTGTGTGGTCATCATGTAAGGCCACACACTCCGACACTTCAAACTAATGTGGAAGACTAACACACAGAATCACTTCAGCTCCTTAGGTATTCAGCCAGTAACATTCTGTAGAACCAGCTCCCCGGTCCCTCCTGACCCAGGCTCTCCCAAATGCTCAGGACCCACTGGTTGGTTGCAGCTGATTTCCACTGCAGACATTTTGTTGACTCATGACATTACACAAAGATTTCAGAGGGTCACACGATAAACAATGTTTTGAAACCATTGCAAACTAGCATAATCGAGAAAACTTTAAAGTGTAGTTTGTTACAGAATCATTTTAAGTTCATAC
>NC_088241.1:3371815-3379315 GCF_036934945.1 Oncorhynchus masou masou | reverse complement strand
CACACACACACACACACACACACACACACACACACACACACACACACACACACACACACACACACACACACACACACCGCTGTACTCACATTCTTCTCTGTCCCACACCCTATCCACTGTCCCGAATGAAAGCCTCGACTCATGTTTGACCCCTAAGCTACAACTCCCCAGGTTTTATCTGTTAGGCGAAACCCAGACCTGTGGACTGTGGAGTGTTAGAGGGACTATGGGATATGATCCAGTGTTGGCTTGGTCTCTGCTTCCACTGGGTTGATCTATGCTTTTACTAATGCCTCTTTAAGGTCTACAGACTCTATTTAATTTGGCATTTCCCATATATTCACTGATACCATATGAAACCCCTCCCTTAGTCTCATAGGAACAATCTCCCTGAACCACTCTTCACTTCTGTCACATCTGAACTCCCTCCCTCCCTCCCTCCCTCCCTCCCTCCCTCCCTCCCTCCCTCCCTCCCTCCCTCCCTCCCTCCCTCCCTCCCTCCCTCCCTCCCTCCCTCCCTCCCTCCCTCCCTCCCTCCCTCCATCATTCATTTTTGCCATGTGTAAGTCTCTATCAAACTCTCCCTCTGATGGCCTCTGCTTGGCTGTCTCCAGAGGAAACAGACAAACACCCAGAACCTCTCTCTACTAACGATGAGCACATCACACATTATCATCTCCTAGATATTCCCCCTCTCCTTTCCTCCTTCTCTCTCCCCCCAGAGGCCATGCAATAGCATACACACTAGGTCACCTCCCTCTTTTTCTCTCACTCTTACCAATTATTGTTCTATCCATCCATCCATTCTCCACCCGCCTATCTGTCCAAAACATGACTTTCATCTCTCTGATGCTCATCTAACTGTATTGCATGTCTGTCTGTCTGTCTGTCTGTCTGTCTGTCTGTCTGTCTGTCTGTCTGTCTGTCTGTCTGTCTGTCTGTCTGTCTGTCTGTCTGTCTGTCTGTGTCTGTCTGTCTGTCTGTCTGTCTGTCTGTCTGTCTGTCTGTCTGTCTGTCTGTCTGTCTGTCTGCCTGTCTGTCTGTCTGTCTGTCTGTCTGTCTGTCTGTCTGTCTGTCTCAGAGTCTTCCAAAGTGGGAGACAGACAGTAAGATCAGCTGTGAGCAGACTCTGCAGAAAGGGGAGGGGCCTAAGACCGCCTGGACCCGAGAGATAACCAATGACGGCGAGCTCATCCTGGTAAGACTCTCTACTGGCTACCTGTCCTGTCAATCAACCATAGTTAGAGGCATTGTACTGTACAACCGTCCAGTGATATATTTTGAACACAGTATGCTTGAGGATCTCAGTCATTTTCCTTCCACACAAATAAGGGAGGACTCACCTTATCCACTACCAATGTGTAACACCCATCTACTGGAGCCTACACACCGTGGGGCCAGGAAGTTTTTCCTTAATACGATAGTCATCCCTCCACTCCATTCAGATCAGTGTTAACGAGGGAGGGAGGGAGGGAGGGAGGGAGGGAGGGAGGGGAAGAGGAGGAAGATAAACCATTTAGGTCTACTGGAACCAGGGGTATAACTTTCAATTTCATTCAGAAATTGCATTTTTGTCCCCCCCAGTTTTATCATTGCAATGTGATACAAAACGTGGCAACGGTGAGCTTTAGGACCATGCGGGTGCCTCCGAGCGATCGGGTAGGCTGTTTGGAGTGTTTATCTGACTGATTTAGTTGGGGTTAGGGTACAGCTAATGATCATCATGTGTGCCACTGTGTGGAGTGTTTATCTGACTGATTTAGTTGGGGTTAGGGTACAGCTAATGATCATCATGTGTGCCACTGTGTGGAGTGTTTATCTGACTGATTTAGTTGGGGTTAGGGTACAGCTAATGATCATCATGTGTGCCACTGTGTGGAGTGTTTATCTGACTGATTTAGTTGGGGTTAGGGTACAGCTAATGATCATCATGTGTGCCACTGTGTGGAGTGTTTATCTGACTGATTTAGTTAGGGTTAGGGTACAGCTAATGATCATCATGTGTGCCACTGTGTGGAGTGACATGAAGCTGAAAATGAAAACTGCCACTCTGTAAAAGGACGCGTCGTTAGAGCGAACACAAGTGAACCCGTCAAACCAGAGACAACTCCCTCGTTTCCTGGAATCAGTTTGTTTTCCCATTTGTCAAGGACCATGAACAAGTGCATCTGATGCATTGCACAATATGTGGTCTGTCTCTGATCATTCCATCTCTCATGCTGAGTGTTTGGCTTCTAATTCAATTAGTCAACTTAGATCTAAAATCGTATGGTTTTCATGGTAAAAAAGGCCAAAACGTTGTAATACAGAACCATAAGGAGTCGTTCAGGACACCTCTTGTTGGAAGAGACACAGTCACAGACAGGGACTGAACAGGATAGATTGAGACGGTGTTAATGTTGGATATGAATGCTTCTATTGAATACTGCACATCTTTATAAATTCCTTGGATATGAATACCTATATTAAATACATCTATAAATTCCTCTCATTCCAGACCATGAGTGCAGACGATGTGGTGTGCACCAGAGTCTACGTACGAGAGTGAAAGAGAAGACAACTCTTCATCCTTCCATCTCTCTCACCACTCACTCACTCCACAAACCCCCAGCCAGAATGGGCAGGGCGAAATCAGCTTGTAGAATCTAGTTAAACTCCAGTATATCTGTCACAAATCCATGGGATTGAACCCAGTCTAGTTGACCTATATCTATTAAAGTCAGTCTTGCCAATGTTCTGTCCACTTACTCAGTGAGGTCGTAAACCTGAAATTGTGTCTTCTTCTGAGTCTTTGTACGTGCAAGGTTGTTGATCCATGTGTGTGTGTGTGTGTGTGTATGTGTGTGTGTGTGTGTGTACGTGCTAGTCAGTGGAGTAGGTCTAAGTGTGTGTATCAGTGTCTGACTATATGTGTAGTTGTGTAAACCGATGTATGAGCTCTTCCAGTTATAAGGTCTGTTACTTTGTGTCCGTTCTCTCTCTCCTTCTCTCTTCCCTCTTATCTCTAAGTCCATAAAGTTGTATATTTATTACACTAGATCTGATACCGTGTTGCTATGGTTTTTACTTTGTCTCTTTTATATAAAATCTGATCATAGGAAATGATGCTTCTATGAGAAGACAATAAAACACGATGTTGACTCCATACGGTTTGGGTTTTTGGTATCACACACACACACACACACACACACACACACACACACACACACACACACACACACACACACACACACACACACACACACACACACACACACACACACGCACGCGCATTATGACACTCACATGAACGCATGCTCACACTTACTAGCTCACACACACAAACAGTACAGATGTAGGATCTTAATTTGAGCCAGTTTGCTACAGTAGGAAAATAATCCTGCAGAAACAGGAAATGTGAATTATTATCTGGATTATGACTAATAGTTGGTACATTTTTCATAAGGAAAAATCAAGTCTGAAATTTTAAAGTGGAAATGACAAACTTCAGAAGCCCTTTTAAACCTCAACCACACAACAAGTTTTAGATTTCCTGCAGTGCAGGAACATTCTCCGGCAACAGACAGGGTGATCTTTCATCTGTAAATACTCAAGGACTAAGATTTTACTGGTAAATACCGCTTTATGGTTTGTGAGTATAACTGTAACTCACCGTTGGCGTCTAAATGGATGAAGACCGTCATAAAAGTTAAACAACTGTCATAATCGTTTAAAAAATAAATAGAATGGCCGGGCAGTCCTGCAGCTGAGTCTGTTTCCGCGGTAATATGGATTCTTAAAAATGTGATGAAACTTTGTTGCTCCTTGCTGAAAGGTGTTGTAGCAAACAAGTCTTGGGGTGCCAACGCCCCAACAATGCAGCAACAACACACATAGAAATATAATGAATCATTCTAAGCACATGCAGTCAGGAGCAGAGGGGGAGAAAATGTGTCAAAAATAAATAAATAAATACCAATATATTTTGTATTATTTGCTACTTGAACGGTTATTAGGGAGACGGTGGTCATTTGGCTGGCCAATTAGCATCATCCAAAATTGCATGACCGTCACAGCCCTAGCTAGTACACATCTTATTTTAGACTTTGTCTCAGCTGTCTGCAACAAGAATAACTTGTCTGTCTCTCCGCCCCCTCGAGACTCTCCCTTTTTCCTTCTCCCCATCCCTCCTGTCTTTCTCTCTCTGTCAATCATCTCTCTACCAAATGCCCTCCTTTCTCCACTCCTTTCTTTCTCACTTTTCTCCATTCATCCTCTCTTCTCTCTCTCCCCCTTCTCCATTCATCCTCTCTTCTTTCTCTCCCCCTTCTCCATTCATCCTCTCTCTCTCTCTCTCTCCCCCTTCTCCATTCATCCTCTCTCTCTCTTTCCCCCTTCTCCATTCATCCTCTCTCTCTCTCCCCCTTCTCCATTCATCCTCTCTCTCTCCCCCTTCTCCATTCATCCTCTCTTCTCTCTCCCCCTTTCTCCAGTCATCCTCTCTTCTCTCTCTCCCCCTTCTCCAGTCATCCTCTCTTCTCTCTCTCCCCCTTCTCCATTCATCCTCTCTTCTCTCTCTCCCCCTTCTCCAGTCTTCCTCTCTTCTCTCTCTCTCCCCCTTCTCCAGTCATCCTCTCTTCTCTCTCCCCCTTCTCCATTCATCCTCTCTCTCTCTCCCCCTTCTCCATTCATCCTCTCTTCTCTCTCCCCCCTTCTCCAGCCATCCTCTCTCTTCTCTCTCTCCCCCTTCTCCAGT
This sequence comes from Oncorhynchus masou masou, assembly GCF_036934945.1. NCBI lineage: Eukaryota > Metazoa > Chordata > Actinopteri > Salmoniformes > Salmonidae > Oncorhynchus > Oncorhynchus masou. The sequence continues at coordinate 3,374,580 of NC_088241.1, read as the reverse complement.
CATCCTCTCTTCTCTCTCTCCCCCTTCTCCAGTCATCCTCTCTTCTCTCTCCCCCTTCTCCAGTCATCCTCTCTCTCTCTCTCCCCCTTCTCCATTCATCCTCTCTTCTCTCTCCCCCCTTCTCCAGCCATCCTCTCTCTTCTCTCTCTCCCCCTTCTCCAGTCATCCTCTCTTCTCTCTCTCCCCCTTCTCCATTCATCCTCTCTTCTCTCTCTCCCCCTTCTCCAGTCATCCTCTCTTCTCTCTCTCTCCCCCTTCTCCAGTCATCCTCTCTTCTCTCTCTCTCCCCCTTCTCCAGTCATCCTCTCTTCTCTCTCTCCCCCTTCTCCATTCATCCTCTCTCTCTCTCCCCCTTCTCAGTCATCCTCTCTCTCTCTCTCCCCCTTCTCCATTCATCCTCTCTTCTCTCTCCCCCTTCTCCAGTCATCCCCTCTTCTCTCTCTCCCCCTTCTCCAGTCATCCTCTCTTCTCTCTCCCCCTTCTCCAGTCATCCTCTCTTCTCTCTCCCCCTTCTCCAGTCATCCTCTCTTCTCTCTCTCTCCCCCTTCTCCAGTCATCCTCTCCTCTTTCTCACCCCCTTCTCCATTCATCCTCTCTTCTCTCTCCCCCTTCTCCAGTCATCCTCTCCTCTCTCTCTCCCCCTTCTCCCTTCATCCTCTCTTCTCTCTCTCCCCCTTCTCCAGTCATCCTCTCTTCTCTCTCCCCCTTCTCCATTCATCCTCTCTTCTCTCTCTCTCTCCCTTCTCCATTCACTCTCTCACTGTGAGAGCTGTTTCACAGATCTGAGCAGAGTCTTCCTGGCTCTCCTAGAGATAACTGTAGAGTATAGCTTTACATATTGATCCCAGAGGATGTATCAGTCCTATTACCTGTGTTGGCCTGGTTGGAGTTCCACATGGTAACAGTGCCGGGCATTGCCAGTGCTCTGGTGCTGGATATTTAGGTTCAACATATTTCTGGAAGTTTCCCTACTTCTGTTAGCAGTTCCAACACACACACACACACACACACACACACACACACACACACACACACACACACACACACACACACACACACACACACACACACACACACACACACACACACACACACACACACACACACACACACACACACACACACACACACACACACACAGAGTGGTGGAAAACGTACCCAATTGTCATACTTGAGTAAAAGTATAGATACCTTAATAGAAAGTTACTCAAGTAAATGTGAAAGTAGGCCAGTAAAATAGTATTTGGTTTTAAATATACTTAAGTATCAAAAGTAAATGTAATTGCTAAAAAAAGACTTAAGTATCAAAAGTAAAAGTATAAATCCTTTAAAATTCCTATTATTTAGCAAAGCAGACAGAACAATTGTCTTGTTTTTAACATTTTCAGATAGTCAGGGGCACACTCCAACACTCAGACATTATTTACAAAAGATGCATTTGTGTTTAGGGAGTCTGCCAGGACGGAGGCAGTAGGGATGACCACGTGTTCTCTTGATAAGTGCGTGAATTTGACTATTTTCCTCTCCTGCTAAGCATTCAAACTGTAATGAGTACTTTTGGTTGTCAGAGAAAGTGTGTGGAGTAAAAAGTACTATATTTTATTTAGGAATGTAGTGAAATAAAAGTAAAAGTTGTCAAAAATATAAATATTCAAGTAAAGTATATATACCCCCAAAAAATGACTTAAGTAGTACTTTAAAGTATTTTTACTTAAGTACTTTACACCACTGCAAACACACACACACACACACACACACACACACACACACACACACACACACACACACACACACACACACACACACACACACACACACACACACACACACACACACACACACACACACACACACACAGGAGGTGTGTCCCGACAGGCAGGAAATGCCAAAGGGATTATAGGGTACAGTTGATTGACAGCAGATGTGCTTAACGAGGAGCAGAATCTTTAAAGAAAACCTGGAAATGGAAGAGAACTGGAGACACACACACAGAGCAGGGTGATAGAGGTAGAGGAAATGGAAAAGAGAGAGGTATACAAGGAAAGGAATTTAGAAATGTTCAAAATGGTCTTTCTCTCATGTTTGACCCCTAAGCTACAACTCCCCAGGTCTTATCTGTTAGGGGAAACCCAGACCTGTGGACTGTGGAGTGCTAGAGGGACTATGGGATATGATCCAGTGTTGTCTTGGTCTCTGCTTCCACTGGGTTGATCTATGCTTTTACTAAAGCCTCTTTAAGGTCTATAGACTCTATTTAATTTGGCATTTCCCATATATTCACTGATACCATATGAAACCCCTCCCTTAGTCTCATAGGAACAATCTCCCTGAACCACTCTTCACTTCTGTCCCCTCTCTCTTTCTCTCTCTCTCTCTTTCTCTCTCACTCTCTCTCTCTCTCTCTCTCTCTCTCTCTCTCTCTCTCTCTTTCTCTCATCTCCCTCTGCAGCTGTGTGTAGTTACAGTGTGACCTCAGTAAAGTCCCGTCCTGGCCAGTAAAAGGGGTAGATAACTGCCCTTCTCTGCCTGTTTATTAGCCCCTGGGGCAGTAAAAGGCAGCTGTTTCGCCCCCTTCAAAAACACACGGCCTGCACTGGACCCCCGTAAAAACACACAAAGAGTCAGAGACACACACGCACTCGCATACCGAACCAAACACACACATTCTGCAAACTCTTCACACGTACCATCAAACACTCACACTGTACGCGCAGCTCGTAAAACACACACTCGGTACACACACACACAAGGTGAGCACACACACA
>NC_088241.1:3334315-3366815 GCF_036934945.1 Oncorhynchus masou masou | reverse complement strand
ATTTTGGTCCGCTTCTCCTTCACCAGAGGAAAACCCTTACAGAATCACCCACCACAACAGGACCAAGCGGCGTGGTCACGTGCAACAGCAAAAGCAGCAGCAGGTGAAGGAACAGAGGCAACAGCAACAGCGAGGTCAGGATTTCGGCACATGGGAGCAGAATCTGCACTACACAACTTGGGAGGAGATAGACAGGTGGGCGGTCGACCCAGGGAGAGTGCCGGAGTCCGCCTGGGATTCAATGGAGCAGTGTGCGGAAGGTTACGAGAGAATGAGGTTGGCGAAGCAATTACGGCGGCGCGGAAGGAAGCCCGAGAGTCAGCCCCAAAAATGTCTTTGGGGGGGCTCACAGGGAGTATGGCGACGCTAGGTAGGAGACCTACGCCAACTTCCTGTGGTTACCGGGGGGCTAGACAGACCGGGCAGGCACCGTGTTACGCTGTGGTGAGCACAGTGTCCCCAGTGCGGGTGCATAGCCCTGTGCGGTATATTCCAGCTCCGCGTATCGGCCGGGCTAGATTGAGCGTCAAGCCAAATGCCATGAGGCCGGCTCTACGCATCTGGTCCCCAGTGTGTCTCCTTGGGCCGGCTTACATGGCACCAGCCTTGCGCTCGGTGTCCCCGGTTCGCCTGCATAGCCCAGTGCCCCTCTGTCCCGAGCTGCCCCTCTGTCCCGAGCTGCCCCTCTGTCCCGAGCTGCCCCTCTGTCCCGAGCTGCCCCTCTGTCCCGAGCTGCCCCTCAGTCCAGTGTCATTAAGTAGGGTCGCGGACAAGGTGGGGGATGTTGTATGTTTTGGTTGGTCAGGGTGTGATCTGAGTGGGCATTCTATGTTTGTCTATTTCTATGTCTGGCCTTATATGGTTCTCAATCAGAGGCAGGTGTTAGTCATTGTCTCTGATTGGGAACCATATTTAGGTGGCCTGGGTTTCACTGTGTGTTTGTGGGTGATTGTTCCTGTCTCTCACACATTTATTGTTTTGTTAGTTATTTCATGTCGAGTTCCTTAATTAAAGAACATGAATAACCACCACGCTGCATTTTGGTCCGCTTCTCCTTCACCAGAGGAAAACCCTTACAGGGAGAAAGAGACAAACTGTAAAGATAGACATCTAAAATGGAGGTGGGATTTAGAGTGCCTGTATTTGATTACTGACTCACTCTCTCTCTCTACAGCGGTCAGGGCAGTTTGTGCTGGAGACGGTGATGTCATTGCTGGACGTGCGGTCTGATTGGCTCTGGTGGGGCATTGATGTGATTTGATTGGCTGTGTTGGTCTATGGTTTGGGGAATGGAGACTAGGGAAAACATCATAAAACTGTCTGGCCACTAGACTGGCAGTACAACAGATGTTAATCTTTACTAACACACAAACATGCAGATACACACACACGTAAAGTTAGCTAACACCAACTTAGATGACCCCGAGGAACCCCATAGACAAGGTGGAAACATGCAGCTCTTTCCAGACGGTCTACTGCTTCCCACTGTCCACATATACAGGCTGTTAGTGTGCTACTGCATAGCTCAGCTAATGTCTGACGTATGGGTCAGTACAGACAAGGTATCTGACACTTTACATCTACCTGTTACCCCTCTACCACAACTACTGCACATCTGACAGGAGTGTTCTCTCTCTCTCCCCCTCTCCTGCATATTTTAGCTTTGTGAGGGACAGTATCATACTCCTACATAGTTTAGATAGTATCGATTCAATGTGTTACAATAGTTTCCTGCTGCATAACTCATGTTTATAGGGTGTGTGTGTGTGTGTGTGTGTGTGTGGTGTAAGTGTTTTTGGCTCTCACACTAGTTCTCCCATCCGTTCCATTTCTATGGTCTGGCATTAGGACACATTTTCATAGTTGCACTTTCTGACTGACATACAGTGGGGAGAACAAGTATTTGATACACTGCTGATTTTGCAGATTGTCCTACTTACAAAGCATGTAGAGGTCTGTAATTTTTATCATCGGTACACTTCAACTGTGAGAGACGGAATCTAAAGCAAAAATCCAGAAAATCACATTGTATGATTTTTAAGTAATTAATTTGCATTTTATTGCATGACATAAGTATTTGATCTCCTACCAACCAGTAAGAATTCCGGGCTCTCACAGACCTGTAAGTGTTTCTTTAAGAAGCCCTCCTGTTCTCCACTCATTACCTGTATTAACTGCACCTGTTTGAACTCGTTACCTGTATAAAAGACACCTGTCCACACACTCAATCAAACAGACTCCAACCTCTCCACAATGGCCAAGACCAGAGAGCTGTGTAAGGACATCAGGGATAAAATTGTAGACCTGCACAAGGCTGGGATGGGCTACAGGACAATAGGTAAGCAGCTTGGTGAGAAGGCAACAACTGTTGGCGCAATTATTAGAAAATGGAAGAAGTTCAAGATGATTGTCAATCACCCTGGGTCTGGGGCTCCATGCAAGATCTCACCTCGTGGGGCATCAATGATCACGAGGAAGGTGAGGGATCAGCCCAGAACTACACGGCAGGACCTGGTCAATGACCTGAAGAGAGCTGGGACCACAGTCTCAAAGAAAACCATTAGTAACACACTACGCCGTCATGGTTTAAAATCCTACAGTGCATGCAAGGTCCCCCTGCTCAAACCAGCGCATGTCCAGGCCCGTCTGAAGTTTGCCAATGACCATCTGGATGATCCAGAGGAGGAATGGGGGAAGGTCATGTGGTCTGATGAGACAAAAATAGAGTTTTTTGGTCTCAACTCCACTCGCCGTGTTTGGAGGAAGAAGAAGGATGAGTACAACCCCAAGAACACCATCCCAACCGTGAAGCTGGGTCGTGGCTGGGTCTTCCAGCATGACAACGACCCGAATCACACAGCCAGGGCAACTAAGGAGTGGCTCCGTAAGAAGCATCTCAAGGTCCTGGAGTGGCCTAGTCAGTCTCCAGACCTGAACCCAATGGAACATCTTTGGAGGGAGCTGAAAGTACGTATTGCCCAGCGACAGCCTCGAAACCTGAAGGATTGGAGGTCTGTATGGCGGAGTGGGCCAAAATCCCTGCTGCAGTGTGTGCAAACCTGGTCAAGAACTACAGGAAATGTATGATCTCTGTCATTGCAAACAAAGGTTTCTGTACCAAATATTAAGTTCTGCTTTTCTGATGTATCAAATACTTAAGTCATGCAATAAAATGCAAATTAATGCAATAAAATGCAAATTAATTACTTAAAAATAATACAATGTGATTTTCTGGATTTTTGTTTTAGATTCCGTCTCACAGTTGATGTGTACCTATGATAAAAAATACAGTCCTCTACATGCTTTGTAAGTAGGAAAACCTGCAAAATCAGCAGTGTATCAAATACTTGTTCTCCCCACTGTAGCTGAGCTTTATGTGTGACAATGGTTTGTATCTGCATTGCTCCTGTTCTATCACTTGAGCTTATAATAGTAGTTAGCTCTGTCACATCTAAGCTTAATTCTTGGAAGACTGTTTTTTTTGGCTCTGAAAGGTTCTACCAATATATGAATCTGTGCTGTGCACTGGGGAGGCTGGGAGACTGGTTGCGTGTGAGTGTGGTAGTTAGTGAGTGGGTGTGGGAGCTAACTCATCTGACTTAATTGCGTAAGTCTGAGGATCAAAGCCAGCATGCTGCCAGTCTAGTAAACTTTACTGACAAACAATGCTATATGGGTCACTGTGTGTGTGTGTGTGTGTGTGTGTGTGTGTGTGTGTGTGTGTGTGTGTGTGTGTGTGTGTTGCACATAACTGTTACTTGATTATGATCACATACCTCCTCCATTCGCTGTGGTCCCTGAGGCAACAACAAAAGAGAGAGGGAACAGCAACAAAAGAGAGAAGGAACAGCAGGAGGAGAGAGGCAACAACAAAAGGAGAGAGGGAACAGCAACAAAAGAGAGAAGGAACAGCAGGAGGAGAGAGGGAACAGCAGGAGGAGAGAGGGAACAGCAGGAGGAGAGAGGGAACAGCAGGAGGAGAGAGGCAACAACAAAAGAGAGAGGGAACAGCAGGAGGAGAGAGGCAACAACAAAAGAGAGAGGGAACAGCAGGAGGGGACAGGCAACAACAAAAGAGAGAGGGAACAGCAGGAGGAGAGAGGCAACAACAAACGAGAGAGGGAACAGCAGGAGGAGAGAGGCAACAACAAAAGAGAGAGGGAACAGCAGGAGGAGAGAGGCAACAACAAAAGAGAGAGGGAACAGCAACAAACGAGAGAGGGAACAGCAGGAGGAGAGAGGAAACAACAAAAGAGAGAGGGAACAGCAGGAGGGGAGAGGCAACAACAAAAGAGAGAGGGAACAGCAACAAACGAGAGAGGGAACAGCAGGAGGAGAGAGGAAACAACAAAAGAGAGAGGAAACAGCAGGAGGAGAGAGGCAACAACAAAAGAGAGAGGGAACAGCAACAAACGAGAGAGGGAACAGCAGGAGGAGAGAGGCAACAACAAAAGAGAGAGGGAACAGCAGGAGGGGAGAGGCAACAACAAAAGAGAGAGGGAACAGCAACAAATGAGAGAGGGAACAGCAGGAGGAGAGAGGAAACAACAAAAGAGAGAGGGAACAGCAGGAGGAGAGAGGCAACAACAAAAGAGAGAGGGAACAGCAACAAACGAGAGAGGGAACAGCAGGAGGAGAGAGGCAACAACAAAAGAGAGAGGGAACAGCAGGTGGGGATAGGCAACAACAAAAGAGAGAGGGAACAGCAGGAGGAGAGATGCAAGAACAAAAGAGAAAGGGAACAGCAGGAGGAGCGAGGCAACAACAAAAGAGAGAGGGAACAGCAGGAGGAGAGAGGCAACAACAAAAGAGAGAGGGAACAGCAGGAGGAGAGAGGCAACAACAAAAGAGAGAGGGAACAGCAAAAAACGAGAGAGGGAACAGCAGGAGGAGAGAGGCAACAACAAAAGAGAGAGGGAACAGCAGGAGGGGAGAGGCAACAACAAAAGAGAGAGGGAACAGCAGGTGGGGAGAGGCAACAACAAAAGAGAGAGGGAACAGCAGGAAGAGAGAGGCAACAACAAAAGAGAGAGGGAACAGCAGGAGGAGAGATGCAACAACAAAAGAGAGAGGGAACAGCAACAAAAGAGAGAGGGAACAGCAACAAACGAGAGAGGGAACAGCAGGAGGAGAGAGGAAACAACAAAAGAGAGAGGGAACAGCAGGAGGAGAGAGGCAACAACAAAAGAGAGAGGGAACAGCAACAAACGAGAGAGGGAACAGCAGGAGGAGAGAGGCAACAACAAAAGAGAGAGGGAACAGCAGGAGGAGAGAGGCAACAACAAAAGAGAGAGGGAACAGCAGGAGGAGAGAGGCAACAACAAAAGAGAGATGGAACAGCAACAAACGAGAGAGGGAACAGCAGGAGGAGAGAGGCAACAACAAAAGAGAGAGGGAACAGCAGGAAGAGAGAGGCAACAACAAAAGAGAGAGGGAACATCAGGAGGGGAGAGGAAACAACAAAAGAGAGAGGGAACAGCAGGAGGAGAGAGGCAACAACAAAAGAGAGAGGGAACAGCAGGAGGAGAGAGGGAACAGCAGGAGGAGAGAGGCAACAACAAAAGAGAGAGGGAACAGCAGGAGGGGAGTGGCAACAACAAAAGAGAGAGGGAACAGCAGGAGGAGAGAGGCAACAACAAAATAGAGAGGGAACAGCAGGAGGAGAGAGGCAACAACAAAAGAGAGAGGGAACAGCAGGAGGAGAGAGGAAACAACAAAAGGAGAGAGGGAACAGCAGGAGGGGATAAGCAACAGCAAAAGGAGAGAGGGAACAGCAGGAGGGGATAGGCAACAACAAAAGGAGAGAGGGAACAGCAGAAGGGGATAGGCAATAACAAAAGAGAGAGGGAACAGCAACAAACGAGAGAGGGACCAGCAGGAGGAGAAAGGCAACAACAAAAGGAGAGAGGGAACAGCAGGAGGAGAGAGGGAAAAACAACAAAAGAGAGAGGGAACAGCAGGAGGAGAGAGGCAACAACAAAAGAGAGAGGGAACAGCAGGAGGAGAGAGGCAACAACAAAAGAAGAGAGGGAACAGCAGGAGGGGAGAGGCAACAACAAAAGGAGAGAGGGAACAGCAGGAGGGTATAGGCAATAACAAAAGGAGATAGGGAACAGCAGAAGGGGAAAGGCAACAGCAATAGGAGAGGGGGAACAGCAGGAGGGCATAGGCAGCAATAGGAGAGAGGGAACAGCAGGAGGGGATAGGCAACAACAAAAGGAGAGAGGGAACAGCAACAAACGAGAGAGGGAACAGCAGGAGGAGAGAGGCAACAACAAAAGGAGAGAGGGAACAGCAGGAGGAGAGAGGGAACAGCAGGAGGAGAGAGGCAACAACAAAAGAGAGAGGGAACAGCAGGAGGAGAGAGGCAACAACAAAAGAGAGAGGGAACAGCAAAAAACGAGAGAGGGAACAGCAGGAGGAGAGAGGCAACAACAAAAGAGAGAGGGAACAGCAGGAGGAGAGGGGCAACAACAAAAGAGAGAGGGAACATCAGGAGGGGAGAGGAAACAACAAAAGAGAGAGGGAACAGCAGGAGGAGAGAGGCAACAACAAAAGAGAGAGGGAACAGCAGGAGGAGAGGGGCAACAACAAAAGAGAGAGGGAACAGCAGGAGGAGAGGGGCAACAACAAAAGAGAGAGGGAACAGCAGGAGGAGAGGGGCAACAACAAAAGAGAGAGGGAACAGCAGGAGGAGAGAGGGAACAGCAGGAGGAGAGAGGCAACAACAAAAGAGAGAGGGAACAGCAGGAGGGGAGTGGCAACAACAAAAGAGAGAGGGAACAGCAGGAGGAGAGAGGCAACAGCAAAATAGAGAGGGAACAGCAGGAGGAGAGAGGCAACAACAAAAGAGAGAGGGAACAGCAGGAGGAGAGAGGAAACAACAAAAGGAGAGAGGGAACAGCAGGAGGGGATAAGCAACAGCAAAAGGAGAGAGGGAACAGCAGGAGGGGAGAGGCAACAACAAAAGGAGAGAGGGAACAGCAGAAGGGGATAGGCAATAACAAAAGAGAGAGGGAACAGCAACAAACGAGAGAGGGACCAGCAGGAGGAGAAAGGCAACAACAAAAGGAGAGAGGGAACAGCAGGAGGAGAGAGGGAAAAACAACAAAAGAGAGAGGGAACAGCAGGAGGAGAGAGGCAACAACAAAAGAGAGAGGGAACAGCAGGAGGAGAGAGGCAACAACAAAAGAAGAGAGGGAACAGCAGGAGGGGAGAGGCAACAACAAAAGGAGAGAGGGAACAGCAGGAGGGTATAGGCAATAACAAAAGGAGATAGGGAACAGCAGAAGGGGAAAGGCAACAGCAATAGGAGAGGGGGAACAGCAGAAGGGGAAAGTATAGGCAATAACAAAAGGAGATAGGGAACAGCAGAAGGGGAAAGGCAACAGCAATAGGAGAGGGGGAACAGCAGGAGGGCATAGGCAGCAATAGCAGAGAGGGAACAGCAGGAGGGGATAGGCAACAACAAAAGGAGAGAGGGAACAGCAACAAACGAGAGAGGGAACAGCAGGAGGAGAGAGGCAACAACAAAAGGAGAGAGGGAACAGCATGAGGAGAGAGGGAACAGCAGGAGGAGAGAGGCAACAACAAAAGAGAGAGGGAACAGCAGGAGGAGAGAGGCAACAACAAAAGAGAGAGGGAACAGCAAAAAACAAGAGAGGGAACAGCAGGAAGAGAGAGGCAACAACAAAAGAGAGAGGGAACAGCAGGAGGGGAGAGGCAACAACAAAAGAGAGAGGGAACAGCAGGTGGGGATAGGCAACAACAAAAGAGAGAGGGAAGAGCAGGAGGAGAGATGCAACAACAAAAGAGAGAGGGAACAGCAGGAGGAGAGAGGCAACAACAAAAGAGAGAGGGAACAGCAGGAGGAGAGAGGCAACAACAAAAGAGAGAGGGAACATCAGGAGGGGAGAGGAAACAACAAAAGAGAGAGGGAACAGCAGGAGGAGAGAGGCAACAACAAAAGAGAGAGGGAACAGCAGGAGGAGAGGGGCAACAACAAAAGAGAGAGGGAACAGCAGGAGGAGAGGGGCAACAACAAAAGAGAGAGGGAACAGCAGGAGGACAGAGGGAACAGCAGGAGGAGAGAGGCAACAACAAAAGAGAGAGGGAACAGCAGGAGGGGAGTGGCAACAACAAAAGAGAGAGGGAACAGCAGGAGGAGAGAGGCAACAACAAAATAGAGAGGGAACAGCAGGAGGAGAGAGGCAACAACAAAAGAGAGAGGGAACAGCAGGAGGAGAGAGGAAACAACAAAAGGAGAGAGGGAACAGCAGGAGGGGATAAGCAACAGCAAAAGGAGAGAGGGAACAGCAGGAGGGGATAGGCAACAACAAAAGGAGAGAGGGAACAGCAGAAGGGGATAGGCAATAACAAAAGAGAGAGGGAACAGCAACAAACGAGAGAGGGACCAGCAGGAGGAGAAAGGCAACAACAAAAGGAGAGAGGGAACAGCAGGAGGAGAGAGGGAAAAACAACAAAAGAGAGAGGGAACAGCAGGAGGAGAGAGGCAACAACAAAAGAGAGAGGGAACAGCAGGAGGAGAGAGGCAACAACAAAAGAAGAGAGGGAACAGCAGGAGGGGAGAGGCAACAACAAAAGGAGAGAGGGAACAGCAGGAGGGTATAGGCAATAACAAAAGGAGATAGGGAACAGCAGAAGGGGAAAGGCAACAGCAATAGGAGAGGGGGAACAGCAGGAGGGCATAGGCAGCAATAGGAGAGAGGGAACAGCAGGAGGGGAGAGGGAACAACAAAAGGAGAGAGGGAACAGCAACAAACGAGAGAGGGAACAGCAGGAGGAGAGAGGCAACAACAAAAGGAGAGAGGGAACAGCAGGAGGAGAGAGGGAACAGCAGGAGGGGATAGGCAACAACAAAAGGAGAGAGGGAACAGCAACAAACGAGAGAGGGAACAGCAGGAGGAGAGAGGCAACAACAAAAGGAGAGAGGGAACAGCAGGAGGAGAGAGGGACCAGCAGGAGGAGAAAGGCAACAACAAAAGGAGAGAGGGAACAGCAGGAGGAGAGAGGGAAAAACAACAAAAGAGAGAGGGAACAGCAGGAGGAGAGAGGCAACAACAAAAGAGAGAGGGAACAGCAGGAGGAGAGAGGCAACAACAAAAGAAGAGAGGGAACAGCAGGAGGGGAGAGGCAACAACAAAAGGAGAGAGGGAACAGCAGGAGGGTATAGGCAATAACAAAAGGAGATAGGGAACAGCAGAAGGGGAAAGGCAACAGCAATAGGAGAGGGGGAACAGCAGGAGGGCATAGGCAGCAATAGGAGAGAGGGAACAGCAGGAGGGGAGAGGGAACAACAAAAGGAGAGAGGGAACAGCAACAAACGAGAGAGGGAACAGCAGGAGGAGAGAGGCAACAACAAAAGGAGAGAGGGAACAGCAGGAGGAGAGAGGGAACAGCAGGAGGGGATAGGCAACAACAAAAGGAGAGAGGGAACAGCAGGAGGAGAGAGGCAACAGCAGGAGGAGAGAGGGAACAACAAAAGGAGAGAGGGAACAGCAGGAGGAGAGAGGGAAGAGCAGGAGGAGAGAGGCAACAACAAAAGAGAGAGGGAACAGCAACAAACGAGAGAGGGAACAGCAGGAGGAGAGAGGCAACAACAAAAGAGAGAGGGAACAGCAACAAAAGAGAGAGGGAACAGCAGGAGGAGAGAGGCAACAACAAAAGAGAGAGGGAACAGCAACAAAAGAGAGAGGGAACAGCAGGAGGAGAGAGGCAACAACAAAAGAGAGAGGGAACAGCAACAAACGAGAGAGGGAACAGCAGGAGGAGAGAGGAAACAACAAAAGAGAGAGGGAACAGCAGGAGGAGAGAGGCAACAACAAAAGAGAGAGGGAACAGCAACAAACGAGAGAGGGAACAGCAGGAGGAGAGAGGCAACAACAAAAGAGAGAGGGAACAGCAGGAGGAGAGAGGCAACCACAAAAGAGAGATGGAACAGCAACAAACGAGAGAGGGAACAGCAGGAGGAGAGAGGCAACAACAAAAGAGAGAGGGAACAGCAACAAAAGAGAGAGGGAACAGCAGGAGGAGAGAGGCAACAACAAAAGAGAGAGGGAACAGCAACAAACGAGAGAGGGAACAGCAGGAGGAGAGAGGAAACAACAAAAGAGAGAGGGAACAGCAGGAGGAGAGAGGCAACAACAAAAGAGAGAGGGAACAGCAACAAACGAGAGAGGGAACAGCAGGAGGAGAGAGGCAACAACAAAAGAGAGAGGGAACAGCAGGAGGAGAGAGGCAACAACAAAAGAGAGAGGGAACAGCAGGAGGAGAGAGGCAACAACAAAAGAGAGATGGAACAGCAACAAACGAGAGAGGGAACAGCAGGAGGAGAGAGGCAACAACAAAAGAGAGAGGGAACAGCAGGAGGAGAGGGGCAACAACAAAAGAGAGAGGGAACAGCAGGAGGACAGAGGGAACAGCAGGAGGAGAGAGGCAACAACAAAAGAGAAAGGGAACAGCAGGAGGGGAGTGGCAACAACAAAAGAGAGAGGGAACAGCAGGAGGAGAGAGGCAACAACAAAATAGAGAGGGAACATTAGGAGGAGAGAGGCAACAACAAAAGAGAGAGGGAACAGCAGGAGGAGAGAGGAAACAACAAAAGGAGAGAGGGAACAGCAGGAGGGGATAAGCAACAGCAAAAGGAGAGAGGGAACAGCAGGAGGGGATAGGCAACAACAAAAGGAGAGAGGGAACAGCAGAAGGGGATAGGCAATAACAAAAGAGAGAGGGAACAGCAGGAGGAGAGAGGCAACAACAAAAGAAGAGAGGGAACAGCAGGAGGGGAGAGGCAACAACAAAAGGAGAGAGGGAACAGCAGGAGGGTATAGGCAATAACAAAAGGAGATAGGGAACAGCAGAAGGGGAAAGGCAACAGCAATAGGAGAGGGGGAACAGCAGGAGGGCATAGGCAGCAATAGGAGAGAGGGAACAGCAGGAGGGGAGAGGGAACAACAAAAGGAGAGAGGGAACAGCAACAAACGAGAGAGGGAACAGCAGGAGGAGAGAGGCAACAACAAAAGGAGAGAGGGAACAGCAGGAGGAGAGAGGGAACAGCAGGAGGGGATAGGCAACAACAAAAGGAGAGAGGGAACAGCAGGAGGAGAGAGGCAACAGCAGGAGGAGAGAGGGAACAACAAAAGGAGAGAGGGAACAGCAGGAGGAGAGAGGGAAGAGCAGGAGGAGGGAGGGAACAGCAGGGGGAGAGAGGGAACAACAAAAGGAGAGAGGGAACAGCAGGAGGAGAAGGAACAGCAGGAGGAGAGAGGGAACAGCAAAAAGAGAGAGGGAACAGCAGGAGGAGAGAGGCAACAACAAAAGGAGAGAGGGAACAGCAGGAGGAGAGGGAACAGCAGGAGGGGATAGGCAACAACAAACGGAGAGAGGGAACAGCAGTAGGAGAGAGGGAACAGCAGGAGGAGAGAGGGAACAACAAAAGGAGAGAGGGAACAGCAGGAGGAGAGAGGGAAGAGCAGGAGGAGGGAGGGAACAGCAGGAGGAGAGAGTGAACAACAAAAGGGGAGAGGGAACAGCAGGAGGAGAGGGAACAGCAGGAGGAGAGAGGGAACAGCAGGAGGAGAGAGGGAACAACAAAAGGAGAGAGGGAACAGCAGGAGGAGATAGGGAAGAGCAGGAGGAGGGAGGGAACAGCAGGAGGAGAGAGGGAACAACAAAAGTAGAGAGGGAACAGCAGGGGGAGAGAGGGAACAACAAAAGGAGAGAGGGAACAGCAGGAGGAGAGAGGGAACAACAAAAGGAGAGAGGGAACAGCAGGAGGAGAGAGAGAACAGCAGGGGGAGAGAGGGAACAGCAAAAAGAGAGAGGGAACAGCAGGAGTAGAGAGGGAACAGCAGGAGGAGAGCTGGAACAACAGGCCTAGAAAATGGAAAAAGGGAGGCATAGATCCTTATCCACAAACAATAGAGTAGGATGAAGTTGATCTACCTAACATTTACAGTAGGATGAAGTTGATCGACTTAACAACTGGAGTAGGATGAAGTTGATATACCTAACAACTATAGTAGAATGAAGTTGATATACCTAACAACTATAGTAGGATGAAGTTGATCTACCTAACAACTACAGTAGGATGAAGTTGATCTACCTAACAACTACAGTAGGATGAAGTTGATCTACCTACTAACTACAGTAGGATGAAGTTGATATACCTAACAACTATAGTAGGATGAAGTTGATATACCTAACAACTATAGTAGGATGAAGTTGATCTACCTAACAACTACAGTAGGATGAAGTTGATCTACCTAACAACTACAGTAGGATGAAGTTGATCTACCTACTAACTACAGCAGGATGAAGTTGATCTACCTAACAACTACAGTAGGATGAAGTTGATCTACCTAACAACTACAGTAGGATGAAGTTGATCTATCTAACAACTACAGTAGGATGAAGTTGATCTACCTAATAACTACAGTAGGATGAAGTTGATCTACCTACAAACTACAGTAGGATGAAGTTGATCTACCTAACAACAAGAGTAGTATGACGTTGATCTACCTAATAACTACAGTAGGATGAAGTTGATCTACCTACTAACTACAGTAGGATGAAGTTGCACTAAACACAGATTTGTGATCTGCCATATGGTATAGTTAGGATTTGGGGAGGATAAACTGATCCTAGACCTGGGCAGCTTCTACTACTGTAGGAACCACTTGGTTTACAGAGTTGATTTACGAGAAAAAACAAAGATGCTTGGTTACCACCAACCACGCCACAGAAGACACAAACAACCGTAGAAGTTGCCGTTAGGCACAGATGTAGGATCAGCTTACCCTCACCAAATCTTATCTTTGGCCATAAGGGGAAAAATGCAAAATTGGCCTTAGACCAGTGTGAGGGCTCAACATTCACTCTAGTCCCAGAATTAGGAACGCTATTAGAGAACAGCGACATCCACTAGTGCAACAGTTGTACTGTCGTATTAAAGGAGCTCTGCCTATGTATGCAACAGTTCCACCTGCACAGGCCTTCATGTCTTTGTCCGTAGCTGTAACGGAATACAATTCCACAAAGGAAAACTTGAATTTCACAAACCATGAGGATCAAGGAATTTGATAAATATTTGATTAAAGCACTTTTAAGTGTGATCAGGTGGGTCAAACCTATAGTGTGTCTCAATAGTCTAACGAAGTGTCTTGCTGACACACAGCATTTGGGAGACTGCATTAGTGATGCACTGGCGGAATCCTGTGGACATTGAGTGAACTACATCCACAACTCTCAACCAGGAGACCAGAGATCACTAGGTGGCCTCAGAGAGCTTTAAAGTGGTCTCTAGTAATTTGTGATTTGTTATCATCCCGAAGTTGAATGTATTTATGACAGTTAGACAGACAGACAGACTGACAGAGACACAGTGTGTGTGTGTGTGTGTGTGTGTGTGTGTGTGTGTGTGTGTGTGTGTGTGTGTGTGTGTGTGTGTGTGTGTGTGTGTGTGTGTGTGTGTGTGTGTGTGTGTGTGTGTGTGAGAGAGAGAGAGAGAGAGAGAGAGAGAGAGAGAGAGAGAGAGAGAGAGAGAGAGAGAGAGAGAGAGAGAGAGAGAGAGAGAGAGAGAGAGAGAGAGAGAGTGACTAGATTGCTACAGTGCCTTGCGAAAGTATTCGGCCCCCTTGAACTTTGAGACCTTTTGCCACATTTCAGGCTTCAAACATAAAGATATAAAACTGTATTTTTTTGTGAAGAATCAACAACAAGTGGGACACAATCATGAAGTGGAACGACATATATTGGATATTTCAAACTTTTTTAACAAACCAAAAACTGAAAAATTGGGCGTGCAAAATTATTCATCCCCTTTACTTTCAGTGCAGCAAACTCTCTCCAGAAGTTCAGTGAGGATCTCTGAATGATCCAATGTTGACCTAAATGACTAATGATGATAAATACAATCCACCTGTGTGTAATCAAGTCTCCGTATAAATGCACCTGCACTGTGATAGTCTCAGAGGTCCGTTAAAAGCGCAGAGAGCATCATGAAGAACAAGGAACACACCAGGCAGGTCCGAGATACTGTTGTGAAGAAGTTTAAAGCCGGATTTGGATACAAAAAGATTTCCCAAGCTTTAAACATCCCAAGGAGCACTGTGCAAGCGATAATATTGAAATGGAAGGAGTATCAGACCACTGCAAATCTACCAAGACCTGGCCGTCCCTCTAAACTTTCAGCTCATACAAGGAGAAGACTGATCAGAGATGCAGTCAAGAGGCCCATGATCACTCTGGATGAACTGCAGAGATCTACAGCTAAGGTGGGAGACTGTCCATATGACAACAATCAGTCGTATATTGCACAAATCTGGCCTTTATGGAAGAGTGGCAAGAAGAAAGCCATTTCTTAAAGATATCCATAAAAAGTGTTGTTTAAAGTTTGCCACAAGCCACCTGGGAGACACACCAAACATGTGGAAGAAGGTGCTCTGGTCAGATGAAACCAAAATTGAACTTTTTGGCAACAATGCAAAACGTTATGTTTGGCGTAAAGCAACACAGCTCATCACCCTGAACACACCATACCCACTGTCAAACATGGTGGTGGCAGCATCATGGTTTGGGCCTGCTTTTCTTCAGCAGGGACAGGGAAGATGGTTAAAATTGATGGGAAGATGGATGGAGCCAAATACAGGACCATTCTGGAAGAACCTGATGGAGTCTGCAAAAGACCTGAGACTGGGACGGAGATTTGTCTTCCAACAAGACAATGATCCAAAACATAAAGCAAAATCTACAATGGAATGGTTCAAAAATAAACATATCCAGGTGTTAGAATGGCCAAGTCAAAGTCCAGACCTGAATCCAATCGAGAATCTGTGGAAAGAACTGAAAACTGCTGTTCACAAATGCTCGAGCTGTTTTGCAAGGAGGAATGGGAAAAAATTTCAGTCTCTCGATGTGCAAAACTGATAGAGACATACCCCAAGCGACTTACAGCTGCAATCACAGCAAAAGGTGGCGCTACAAAGGATTAACTTAAGGGGGCTGAATAATTTTGCACGCCCAATTTTTCAGTTTTTGATTTGTTAAAAAAGTTTGAAATATCCAATAAATGTCGTTCCACTTCATGATTGTGTCCCACTTGTTGTTGATTCTTCACAAAAAAATACAGTTTTATATCTTTATGTTTGAAGCCTGAAATGTGGCAAAAGCTCGCAAAGTTCAAGGGGGCTGAATACTTTCGCAAGGCACTGTATGTGGCCCTAAACAGAGAGTATACAGTGGCAGAATACCTGACCACAGTGACTGACCCTAAATTAAGGAAAGTTTTGACTATGTACAGACACAGTGAACATAGCCTTGCTATTGAGAAAGGCTGCCGTTGGCAGACCTGGCTCTCAAGAGAAGACAGGCTATGTGCATACTGTCCACAAAATGATGTGGAAACTGAGATGCACTTCCTAACCTCCTGCCAAATATATGACCATATTAGAGACACATATTTTCCTCAGATTACACAGACCCACAAATAACTATTGCTACAACACTGTATGTAGACATAATATGACATTTGAAACGAGTGTAATGTTTACTGTAGATTTTTTTATTGTTTATTTCACTTTTGTTTATTATCTATTTCACTTGTTTTGGCAATGTTAACATATGTTTCCCATGCCAATAAAGCCCTTAAATTGAATTGAGAGAAAGAAAGAGAAAGAAATATAATTGAGAGATTTAATTGAGAGAGAGGAACAAAATTAATTGAGAGACAGAAAGAGAGAGAACGAGAGATAAAGAAAGAGAAATAGAGATAAAGAGAGGGATAAAGAGAGAGAGAAAGTCGTTTGGGGTTTTCAAAATGCGAACCAGGCGCGCGCTGAGAGAGACGTCGAATTGAGGAACGAGCGAGGGAAGGAAGGTCTCCTCGCGCTGGAATAAAAGCGCTATTGATTGTTGCTTTGGAGTAAAACTCCACTATCCAGAGAGGGATACAATCGCTATAAATGAGGGAAAACGACGAAAAAGATGGATATCACCAACCAGAAGTTTGAAAATTGAAACAGAAAAGTTGTCAAGAAAACCCAAACATTGATTAACCTCAAACGTTTAGGTTGAAAGATGAATATGGGTACTTTCTTCGGATAATGGAGCGTCGAGCCAGGAGGAACATTCAGCAATAGAAAAGTAGACTATCTGACTGATAGTTGGGGCTATGGGTTTTTCTTTATTGGAAGCAATTAAACATGCATTAGTGAAGGTTTAACGACACTAAATTGGAATTTTCTTCGGGACAGGTGTTGGTTTTGAGCTTGAATCAGTTGTTGAGTTGTTTTTGACTAGTTGTTTAGACGTTTGAGGTGTTAGTTGCGCAAAGGTTAAGGTAATAATTTATGGCACATATTCAGACCCACAAATATTTAGATAGTTTAGGCTACTGTTTGTCAAAAATAAAATAAACCTAGAACAACCTCTGTTTAATTAATTAAAAAGCTCTCAACATATCGTTAAACCTGATAGTGGTTACAACAACAAACCATAACTAAGTAGTCTGTTTTTCCCTCAATAATATGCGAAGCAGGGTTGTCGGAAGCAACACAACACGGTTACATTACAACGCGCCCAAGCAATACCACTGGAGCGGTGTTTTTACGGTTTTCACGGATCCCTGGGGAACACATCGAGTTGAAAGACTCGTGCCGGAGCACTGAATTTAAACGAACTCTAGGGAAATTAAAGCCCAAGTCCGGAACAGAAAGAGAGATAACACGAAGCCCTTCCATCCTTTACAACATGGAGCTGCACAAATACCTGCTACTCCTCAAGTTCATAGTTCTCCTCAAAGGTAAGTTTGTAACCAGTGTGAGTTGTCACGTTGTCTATCATGTCAACCTTTCTAGAGCTGTTTTTTTCTCACGAATACCTTTAAATCCTTGACCCCGACCATGACCCTTTACAAAGTCACTTCAATGACAGCATTTTGAAATTTTAAGTAGCCTATACAAACATGTTCATGAAAATTAGGCATTTTCTAGTTCGAGATTCATCAGTGTATTCATTATCCCAATGGCATTGTAGGACCGACAACCTCTGCTGAGAAGTCTCTGGAACTTTATGGCACAGCCAGCTAATGCACCTACAGTACATCATAGGTCCTAGAACATAAACACAGATCCTGTAAACCAGTTGAAAGACCTCTATAACCACTACAGTGTGCAGGGTCATTCTCTATGCTGAGACTTGGCCCAGCTATTTACTGTGTGGGCATACAGCTGTTTCCCTGGTTCCCCCTGCTGCTGCTCCCCTGTCCAATTGTATGATATGGTAATCAGGTTACCTACTGGAGCTCCCTCAGTGGACTCACTCCTTATCTTCAAACAACCATGAATAATGAATAATGTGTTATATTTATACACAATATGGCTTTTCTCCAGGTCTCAAAGCTCAAAGAACTTGAAGTTTAAGTGATTCACCTAAACAACTGCAGGCATCATTCTCTAAGGTACAAAGGCAGGGATATTTAGAAAGCTACATATAGCCTCCCTGTAGGTCTACATCATGTGAGAGATAATGCCCAGCCACTGCCATGGGGTCTAGACCTTTATGACACAAGAGGTTTTCCACTTTCACCTCTAACCACAGGGTTGCTGGTTCAAACCCCATTTTGACTGCCACCTTAATCACTACATTGGTGGCAGAAGTGGGATTCTGCAGTCTGGCCTTTTTTGCCCTCCTGCAAGGTTTAACTGTACAATGTGGTAATTAACTTACATAGCTTCCTCAATGTGTAGGGCTATCTTCTCTCCTGCTGGTTGCTGGATCAAACCCCACCCCCTCCCCTGAATTGCTACACTGGTGCCAGTGGGAGGGTTAGACCTAAATTATATCAGTAATATCCATCTCTCCAGAATTCACCTGGAAGCTCCAGTTATAGTAATACGGTATTTCCGTCAGACCAACTACACTCATTTTCACGCTTGTTAATGTCGACTACCCCACCTCCCAACCCCTGCATGTTACCTGTACCGTAACACACCTCACTCACTGACCCCTGTTAGACGGCAGGAGAGAAAATACTATTATAGTTTCACCAGGAATGAGTTGACACAGTCGATAAGCAGGGAGTAAATTGCTCCGTTACTGTGCAGTGAGTGGCCATGAAAATAATGAAGATATGCTATTATTAGACAGGGCATATTCACTCCTATGGTCTATTTATTGCCTACCTCCTCATGGCTGTTGCAACACTGTATATAGACTTTCTTTTTCTACTGTTTGCTCCATGTGTAACTCTGTGTTGTTGTCTGTGTCACACTGCTTTGCTTTATCTTGGCCAGGTCACAGTTGTAAATAAGAACTTGTTCTCGACTAGCCTACCTAAAAAAAGGGCAGAATCACGGTAATCTATTGCAAGGCATGATACAGTAAAGCTAGACCCTGTAAGATTTCTCCATCCCACTCTAGTAGAGCATGTTGAGCTCCATGATGATCCTGGACTGTTCAGAAGTATGTCCACAGTGTATAACACTGTAATAAGTAGGCAGTAGACATCTTACGTAAAGGTGGGGTGTTTAGAAGTAGCTTTTTGGATCTGTGAATCCATACACTGAGTGTACAAAACATTAAGAACACCTGCTCTTTCCATGATAGACTGACCAGGTGAATCCAGGTGAAAGTTATGATCCCTTATTGATTTCACCTGTTAAATCCACTTCAATCAGTGCAGATGAAGGGGAGGCAGGTTAAGTAAGGATTTTTAGGCCTTGAGACAATTGACATGGATTGTGGATTGTGTATGTATGCCATTCAGAGTTTGAATTGGCAAGATAAAATATTTAAGTGCCTTTGAACAGGGTATGGTAGTAGGTGCCATGCACACCGGTTTGAGTGTCAAGAACTGCAATGATGCTGGGGTTTTCACACTCAAAATTTTCCTGTGTTTATCAATAATGTTCCACCACCCGAAGGACATCCAGCCAACTTGACACAACTGTGGGAAGCATAGGAGTCAACATGGGCCAGCATCCCTGTGGAATGCATTCGACACCTTGTAGAGTCCATGCCCTGACGGATTGAGAATGTTCTGAGGGTAAAGGGGGGTGGAACTCAATATTAGGAAGGTGTTCCTGTCTGAGTGGGAAGTACAGTCCTAGGATCCCTGTATGATGTCAAACATGATCTGAGTGAGACCATGTACCAGTCTAGCACAACACAACACTGCTGTCTGTTCAGGCCATGTACCAGTCCAGCACAACACTGCTGTCTGTTAAGGCCATGTACCAGTCCAGTCCAGCACAACACTGCTGTCTGTTCAGGCCATGTACCAGTCCAGTACAACACAATACTGCTGTCTGTTCAGGCCATGTACCAGTCCAGTCCAGCACAACACTGCTGTCTGTTCAGGCCATGTACCAGTCCAGCACAACACTGCTGTCTGTTCAGGCCATGTACCAGTCCAGTACAACACAATACTGCTGTCTGTTCAGGCCATGTACCAGTCCAGTCCAGCACAACACTGCTGTCTGTTCAGGCCATGTACCAGTCCAGCACAACACTGCTGTCTGTTCAGGCCATGTACCAGTCCAGTCCAGCACAACACTGCTGTCTGTTCAGGCCATGTACCAGTCCAGTCCAGAACAACACTGCTGTCTGTTCAGGCCATGTACCAGTCCAGCACACCACTGCTGTCTGTTCAGGCCATGTACCAGTCCAGCACAACACAACACTGCTGTCTGTTCAGGCCATGTACCAGTCCAGCACAACACTGCTGTCTGTTCAGGCCATGTACCAGTCCAGCACAACACAACACTGCTGTCTGTTCAGGCCATGTACCAGTCCAGTACAACACAACACTGCTGTCTGTTCAGGCCATGTACCAGTCCAGCACAACACAACACTGCTGTCTGTTCAGGCCATGTCTCTGTCTCCTCCTGCTGATCCTGAGGAATGAATGAGGAAGGAATGCATTGAAGTCACCGTAGTCTGACGCTGTTTGTGGTTAGTCTGTACTACACTTCATTACCTGTTTGAGACATGCATGTATTGACTGTGTGTGTGATGTTGATGGTTTGAGCAGGCCTCCCCAGTGTGGTAACCAGGCATACCAGGACTGTTAGTTGCTCTGTTATGTTTTACTGAGATGTAGAACACAGGTGTGTGTATGGGGGGATAGCTAGGGAATTCCTTCTCCTCTCCCCAGTCCTTCTCCTACACAATCTCTCTTCTCCCAACTGTCTCTCTCCTCTCCTGTCCTCTCCCCAGTCCTTCTCCTACACATCTCTCTTCTCCCAACTGTCTCTCCTCTCCTATCCTCTCCCCAGTCCTTCTCCTACACAATCTCTCTTCTCCCAATCTCTCTCTCTCCTCTCCTGTCCTCTTCCCCGTCCTTCTCCTCTCCCCAGTCCTTCTCCTACACAATCTCTCTTCTCCCAATCTCTCTCTCTCCTCTCCTATCCTCTTCCCCGTCCTTCTCCTCTCCCCAGTCCTTCTCCTACACAATATATCTTCTCCCAATCTCTCTCCTCTCCTATCCTCTTCCCCGTCCTTCTCCTCTCCCCAGTCCTTCTCCTACACAATCTCTCTTCTCCCAATCTCTCTCTCTCCTCTCCTATCCTCTTCCCCGTCCTTCTCCTCTCCCCAGTCCTTCTCCTACACAATATATCTTCTCCCAATCTCTCTCTCTCCTCTCCTGTCCTCTCCCCAGTCCTTCTCCTACACATCTCTCTTCTCCCAATCAGTCTCTCTCCTCTCCTATCCTCTCCCCAGTCCTTCTCCTACACAATCTCTCTTCTCCCAGTCTCTCCTCTCCTATCCTCTTCCTAGCCCTTCTCCTCTTCCCAGTCCTTCTCCTACACAATCTCTCTTCTCCCAGTCTCTCCTCTCCTATCCTCTTGCTAGTCCTTCTCCTTGTCTCAGTCCTTCTCCTACACACTTTCTCTTCTCCCAATGTCTTTTTCTGTTTCTCTCATTGGTCCCTCTCTCTTTCCCTCCCTCTTGCTGTCCATTATATCTCTTTCCTTCTCTGTCTTCCTTTCTCACTCCCACTCTCTTCCACCCCCATACCACACTAGGGACAGATAGAGATGGGAACAGAACATGATGGAGGTGAGTCAGAGAGCAAGAGAAATGGGGGGGGGGGGGTAGAGCCAGAAGCCTTGTAATTCAATGAATACTAGAGAAACAGCCTACTGTGGTCATCATTGCACGGACTACCAGAGACGACCAAAGTGTAAGCCAAGTGGCCACTGCAGACATGTGAAGACAACAAGAGATGAAGAGGAGAGCAGATAAGGAAGTGGACAAAATAAAATGATGGGAGTGAGTGGTAGAAAGATTGGTGGATAGTTTAAAGTAGAAAACGTGTGTGAGTGGGTGAGAGAGAGAGAAGCTGTGATAGAGAGACAGTGGTCCATTTGAAATGCCATAAATCAGAGCCACATGTCGTCTCCATACTTAACACACGTCTGTGGTCAGGCTGCCATTCACCTGTAACACACGTAACACTGTGCTGTCAACTCCACTGACCTGTCATCCCGAATACATACATCATTCAGTAGCAGTACACACAAACGCACACACACACACATAGCAGCAAGAGCATTGCGAGCCGATAGTGTGGTTGAATAGAGAGGGGAATCTGAATCTGGACGGGGTTTGGCTGCATAAATGTTTACAGTCAGTTGTCATGACGATCCATGGTCAGACAGCCTGTGGTACAGACCCATATAAACCAGCTGAAAATGGGAGCGGAAGAGCAGGAGAGGAGGAGGGGAGGGTGGTTTGGTGGAGAGGGTGAAGAGCCGGGGAGGGGATACAGGAGGAAGTGGATGAAAATGGGATGATTTGAGTGGAGAGTAGGGGGTTAAGGTGGCGGGAGTAGGAGAGAGGGGTGAAGGGGTCTTGGTGATGTGACGGACAGTCTTTGAAACATATGAGAGACGTGTGTGTGTGTGTGTGTGTGTGTGTGTGTGTGTGTGTGTGTGTGTGTGTGGTGTGTGTGTGTGTGAGAGAGAGAGAGAGATGCCCGGCCACAATTAAAGAGTTGAAGTGATTAAACAGTAGAGATGCTATGATGTCACATCAGTGAAAGAGGGGAGCAGGATCATGATTACTGTATGGGAGAGGCATGGCTCCTATAATCAAGGGAATTCATCTGGAGGGAGAAAGAGGAGGAGGATGGAGAATAAGATGGAGGGAGCAAGCAGTGAGATGGAGGAAGAATTGGGGGAAATAGAGAGTAGACATATTAGTTACTTCTCACAACCCTGCGGAATCCCCTTCTGTTGGGTGTGTGTGTGTGTGTGTGTGTGTATATGACTTTGTGTGTTGGTGTCAATGGGTGGGTGTAGCTTGTGCATGGAAGTCAGGCGCAGGAGAGCAGAGATGAGTGGACAAAACACTTTACTCAGGCAATTATTAAAACAGGTCGCAACCGTGTCACGAAAACAAATGCCCAAAGAACAAGTGAGGCAGCACAAAGTACACACAACCAAGTACAAAGTACCGGCTGACACAAAGCACGGGTACACAACAAAACCCGGCATACACCAGCCGGAAGCGTACCAACCTGACAAATAAACAATTTCACACACAGACATGGCGGGAACAGAGGGTTATATACAGGGAAAGTAATGAGGGACTGTAAACCAGGTGTGTGGGAAAACAAGACAAAACAAATGGAAAATGAAAGGTGGATTGGCGATGGAGAGGAACCAACTTTGGCGGAAGTCGTGACAGTACCCAAACCTTGACCAGCGGCTCCAGCTGCGCGCTGACACCGGCCTCGGGGACAACCCGGAGGGCGAGGTGCAGGGCGATCCGGATGGAGACGGTGGAACTCCCGCAGCATTGAAGGGTCCAACACGTCCTCCAGCGGAACCCAGCATCTCTCTTCCGGACCGTACCCCTCCCACTCCACGAGGTACTGAAGGCCCCTCGCCCTACGCCTCGAATCCAGTATGGAGTGAACGGAATACGCCGGGGCCCCCTCGATGTCCATAGGGGGCGGAGGAACCTCCCGCACCTCAGACTCCTGGAGCGGGCCAGCCGCCACCGGCTTGAGAAGAGACAAATGGAATGAGGGGTTAATACGATAATCGGGGGAAAGTTGTAACCTGTAACTAACCTCGTTCAGTCTCCTCAGGACTTTAAATGGCCCCACAAACCGCGGCCCCAACTTCCGGCAGGGCAAGCGGAGGGGCAGGTTTTGGGTCGAGAGCCATACCTGGTCCCCTGGTGCAAACACCGGGGCCTCACTGCAGTGACAGTCTGCGCTGGCTTTCTGGCGCAGCACGGCCTGCTGAAGGTGAACATGAGCGGCGTCCCATGTCGCCTCCTCGCGCCTGAAGCAGTCGTCCACCACAGGAGCCTCGATCTGACTCTGATGTCAAGGCGCCAGAACCAGCTGGTACCCCAGTACGCACTGGAATGGGGAGAGGTTAGTGGAGGAGTGGCAGAGTGAGTTCTGGGCCATCTCTGCCCAGGACACGATCGCCACCCACTCCCCCGGCCGGTCCTGGCAATAAGACCTCAGAAACTTGCCCACATCCTGGTTCACTCTCTCCACCTGCCCGTTACTCTCGGGGTGAAAACCAGAGGTAAGGCTGATCGAGACCCCCAGACGTTCCATGAACACCCTCCAGACTCTCGAAGTGAACTGGGGACCCCGATCAGACACTATATCTTCAGGCACCCCGTAGTGCCGGAAGACGTGCGTAAACAAGGCCTCCGCAGTCTGAGGGCTGTAGGGAGACCGGGCAGAGGGAGGAGACGGCAGGACTTTAAAAAACGGTCCACAACGACCAGGATCGGGGTTTTACCCTATGAGGGAGGAAGATCGGTAAGGAAATCCACCGACAGGTGCGACCACGGCCGTTGTGGAACGGGTAAGGGGTGTAGCTTACCCGTGGTCAGGTTCCTAGGAGCCTTACACTGGGCACACACTGAGCAGGAGGAAACATAAACCCTCACGTCCTTAGCCAAAGTGGGCCACCAGTACTTCCCACTCAGACAGCGCACCGTCCGACCGATGCTTGGATGACCAGAGGAGGGTGACGTGTGGGCCCAATAGATCAACCAGTCACGGACAGCAGACGGAGCATACAGACGCCCAGCGGGACACTGGAGAGGAGTGGGCTCTGCACGTAGCGCCTGCTCAATGTCCGCTTCCAGCTCCCACACTACCGGCTCCACCAGGCAGGAGGCGGGAGAATAGGGGTGGGATCCATGGGCCGCTCCTCCGTGTCATGCCAATTTTATTGTCATAATTTTTTAATATTTCTTTAATATTTTTTTTTACCTGTGCATAAGGCATATTGTAACGGTTCTCGTCTGTCGAAGGAGAAGCGGACCAAAATGCAGCGTGGTATTTTTGAGAGATGTTTAATGACAAAGAAAACAAACAATACAAAAACAACAAACGGAACGTGAAAAACTATACAGCCTATCTGGTGACAACAAACACAGGAGAAGCGGACCAAAATGCAGCGTGGTATTTTTGAGAGATGTTTAATGACAAAGAAAACAAACAATACAAAAACAACAAACGGAACGTGAAAAACTATACAGCCTATCTGGTGACAACAAACACAGAGACAGGAACAATCACCCACGAAATACTCAAAGAATATGGCTGCCTAAATATGGTTCCCAATCAGAGACAACGATAAACACCTGCCTCTGATTGAGAACCACTCCAGACAGCCATAGACTTTGCTAGATAACCCCACTAAGCCACACACCCAACACCCCACAAAACCCCAAGACAAAACACACCACAATAAACTCATGTCACACCCTGGCCTGACCAAATAAATGAAGACAAACACAATATAATACGACCAGGGCGTGACACATACAGTGCCTTGCGAAAGTATTCGGTCCCCTTGAACTTTGCGACCTTTTGCCACATTTCAGGCTTCAAACATAAAGATATAAAACTGTATTTTTCTGTGAAGAATCAACAACAAGTGGGACACAATCATGAAGTGGAACGACATTTATTGGATATTTCAAACTTTTTTAACAAATCAAAAACTGAAAAATTGAGCGTGCAAAATTATTCAGCCCCCTTAAGTTAATACTTTGTAGCGCCACCTTTTGCTGCGATTACAGCTGTAAGTCGCTTGGGGTATGTCTCTATCAGTTTTGCACATCGAGAGACTGAAGTTTTTTCCCATTCCTCCTTGCAAAACAGCTCGAGCTCAGTGAGGGTGGATGGAGAGCATTTGTGAACAGCAGTTTTCAGTACTTTCCACAGATTCTCGATTGGATTCAGGTCTGGACTTTGACTTGGCCATTCTAACACCTGGATATGTTTATTTTTGAACCATTCCATTGTATATTTTGCTTTATGTTTTGGATCATTGTCTTGTTGGAAGACAAATCTCCGTCCCAGTCTCAGGTCTTTTGCAGACTCCATCAGGTTTTCTTCCAGAATGGTCCTGTATTTGGCTCCATCCATCTTCCCATCAATTTTAACCATCTTCACTGTCCCTGCTGAAGAAAAGCAGGCCCAAACCATGATGCTGCCACCACCATGTTTGACAGTGGGTATGGTGTGTTCAGGGTGATGAGCTGTGTTGCTTTTACGCCAAACATAACGTTTTGCATTGTTGCCAAAAAGTTCAATTTTAGTTTCATCTGACCAGAGCACCTTCTTCCACATGTTTGGTGTGTCTCCCAGGTGGCTTGTGGCAAACTTTAAACAACACTTTTTATGGATATCTTTAAGAAATGACTTTCTTCTTGCCACTCTTCCATAAAGGCCAGATTTGTGCAATATACGACTGATTGTTGTCATATGGACAGAGTCTCCCACCTTAGCTGTAGATCTCTGCAGTTCATCCAGAGTGATCATGGGCCTCTTGACTGCATCTCTGATCAGTCTTCTCCTTGTATGAGCTGAAAGTTTAGAGGGACGGCCAGGTCTTGGTAGATTTGCAGTGGTCTGATACTCCTTCCATTTCAATATTATCGCTTGCACAGTGCTCCTTGGGATGTTTAAAGCTTGGGAAATCTTTTTGTATCCAAATCCGGCTTTAAACTTCTTCACAACAGTATCTCGGACCTGCCTGGTGTGTTCCTTGTTCTTCATGATGCTCTCTGCGCTTTTAACGGACCTCTGAGACTATCACAGTGCAGGTGCATTTATACGGAGACTTGATTACACACAGGTGGATTGTATTTATCATCATTTAGGTCAACATTGGATCATTCAGAGATCCTCACTGAACTTCTGGAGAGAGTTTGCTGCACTGAAAGTAAAGGGGATGAATAATTTTGCATGCCTATATTTTTCAGGTTTTGATTTGTTAAAAAAGTTTGAAATATCCAATAAATGTCGTTCCACTTCATGATTGTGTCCCAGTTGTTGTTGATTCTTCACAAAAAAATACAGTTTTATATCTTTATGTTTGAAGCCTGAAATGTGGCAAAAGGTCGCAAAGTTCAAGGGGGCCGAATACTTTCGCAAGGCACTGTATGTTTTGTCCATTTGTAATATGATTTCATAGGAAGTCAAAAGTCAAAAATAGCGAAAAACTTGAAAAAACATATCACTCCCTTAAAAAAGTGCTTTCTGGACCGTTTTTCGAAATTCTTTTGATTTTTTTGTGTCAATTACACATGTATAAGAACTGTATCAACATACTTTAGTCATATTTTATTATCATCATTTTTTTTTTACTTGAGCATAAGGCATATGTTTTCTCCATTTGCAATATGATTTCATAGGAAGTGAAAAGTCAAAAATAGCAAAACATTTGAAAAAACTTATCAGCCCCTTAAAGTGCTTTCTGGACCGTTTTTCGAAATTCTTTCGATTTTTTTTTTTGTCAATTACACATGTGTAAGAACTGTATGAATATACTTTTGTCAAATTTTATTATCATTATTGTTTTTTACTTGTGCATAAGGCACATGTTTTGTCCATTTGCAATATGATTTCATAGGAAATCAAAAGTCAAACTCAAAAGTCACTTTTGTTGGCCAAATGCCATAAGAAATGTCCAAATGCAATATGAAAGATTTGAAAGTGCCAAATCAGGATTTTATGTCCATTTGCCATGTACCATCAATAATTTGACATGCTCAAAAATACTGCAGAAATGCAAAATTGACTGGCCTGATGAACTCGGGATAGCCGGGCAGTGATAGTGGTTCCTCTCCATCGCTTGTTGTGTTGATTTCATGATGTCCATTTGGTGATGCTTTTTCACTGTTGAATCATATTGCAAATGCACTGTGCATTTGCAATATGTTTCAATGGGCATTTACCATCACGAATTTGTCATGCTCAAAAATACTGCAGAAATGCAAAATTGACTGGCCCGATGAACTCGGGATGGCCGGGCAGTGTTTCTGGTTCCTCTCCATCGCCTGTTGGTGTTGATTTCAGAATGTCATTTTGGTAATGGTACCTCACTGTTTAAACATATGGATGGCAAATGTACAACAGTCAGCCAGCAAGTCACCGTCCATCAGTCAATTAGATGTCATTCTGACACCAAACTGATACAAACTGACACCACACCCACTTTTTCCAACTCGTTTAGAAGCCAACTATCACATATTTCAGAGCAGGCCCAAAATTCACAGCGCCTTCTGTTCAAACCATAATAGAAACGTAAAACACGTAGTTACATTCTAGCTGCGGGTCCAGTTCTGACATTATGTGTAGGCCTAGCTGAGGCGACCCCGAATCCCAAGTTTCGGCTCGATAGGTCATTCGGTGCCCGAGCAAGACCTTAATTGGTGCTGAAAATCCACTTTTTTCCATGCCTTGCTACTGAGTCCTTGAATGAGCTATCGGAAAGAAACGTTGGAGCCCGTCTCTATGGGCCGAGCCGGTTTCAATGCACCTAGTCTTGCGACTCTGGGACTTTTTAAAATGTTGTCATTTTCGTAATGGTCAAAATGAATTGAAGTCATTGCAAATGTACGAGGTTGTTTCTCGGTCCGAGAACCTTCTAGAGCCACATAACTCACCACACACTATCGACCTGAATTCTAGAACAGGTTTCTAAAGTTTCAGAACTCTAGGTCTGACGGTTCTTTAATTGTTCGAACAAAGGTAACTATTGCAGGTCTCTACACACCACACTGTGTCCCTCTGTCCAAGCTGTGTGCGTGTATGTGAGTTTTTCTTGGAAATTTAATGGGAGAAATGACTGATTTACAGTTCATAAGGGTTGCCTAATCGCACATGTAAAGTTTTGTAAAGATCTGACTTTTTTAACCCTTCGCAACAGAATGACACCAATTATGGAACTTTCGGTTGGCATAGGAAGCTAAAAGTAAACACATATCCTCATTGGGGCTTTTACAGTCTATAAGTCTATACGTTAACAACTGACTGATTTAGACAGGGTTGAATTCACTATTTCTATCAAACATCAGGTTGGGTATGGAAAAACACTTTTAGGGTGATTTTAACCACTTCCAGTTGCTTCAGGAAGCTTAGAATCGACACAGGTAGACCTCATAGTGGCCTGATGGACTGTCATCGAAGACAGGTTCATAGGGCATTCATATCCCACATAGGCTTCAGGTTGACTTCAGAGGAGCAGGCAATGTATTCCTATGGGGAGAGAAGTCATTGTAATCTGTGAGATCAAAAAACACTGATTTACTGTGTGTGTGTGTGTGTGTGTGTGTGTGTGTGTGTGTGTGTGTGTGTGTGTGTGTGTGTGTAAGAGAGCTTTTCTTTGACATCTGTCGGGAAGAATTACTGATTTACAGTTCATGAGGGTTGCTTAATCACACATATGAAGTTTTAAAAAGATCAGACCTTTTTAACCCTTCAAAACAGCACCTATGATACCATTTTAAGGCACTTCCGGTTTACACAGGAAGCTGAAAGTGAACACGTATCCTCATTGGGGTAGGCACTTGTAGAATTTTGAGTTTTAAGTCTTTATGTTAAGAACTGACTTATTTACGGAGGGTTTAGTGAGTGTGTTATTTCAGAAAATCACAGAAATCTCACAGAGCTCCGAAGCACACTTTAAAAAGGTTCGTATGAACACGCTGCAACTGAATCTGTAACTTTTTTTAAAACAACCTATTTTTGAACATCACCAATTTGACATTGTACGATTTCTCTTAAATTACAATAGATAAATGGCTGGTTCTTTTTTTATTGACGTGAAGAATTATTGCTCTATTTTCATTTTTGACCTTTAATCCCAGAAAAATGGCCATAACTCAAAAAACGTTGAGGCCTAAACGCCATCTTCTAAACGCCATCTTGTTTGGGGCCAACTGCCCATTATGCCAAACCTATGCTCACCAAGTTTCGTCTTCAAAACAAAATCCGTTTTGGAGATAAGGCCACGTCGTGATTGGTGATGTTTTGTACATTTGCAATATGATTCTATTCGCCCTCTTGTGGGATTTACTGGGAGAGTGGAAAAATGGCAAAAATTTGAACATTTTATAAAACGGAAACCGAAAGTCAGAGAGAGTTCATTTGATGACTTCCTGGAAGATCCGGCCCTGCCGCACGGCCCGACGCCGTCCGCAAATTTTAGAAACGTTGTCAGACGTCTAGTAAGGGACCGTACATTAGCAACGTGGACTTTATCACTAACCATATAGCAAATGTCAAAATGTTCCCTTAAGGTATGGAAGGAGACGGCCTGTTGGAAGAACAGGCATTTCTCAGCCTTGACGTACAGGTCATGTTCCAACAGTCGACCAAGCACCCTGCGCACCAGGGACACATGCTCGGCGCGTGTAGCGGAGTACATTAGAATGTTATCAATATACACCACTACACCCTGGCCGTGCAGGTCCCTGAAAATCTTGTCTACAAAGGCTTGGAAGACTGATGGAGCATTCATCAACCCGTACGGCATGACGAGGTACTCATAATGCCCTGAGGTAGTACTGAACGCCGTCTTCCATTCATCTCCCTCCCAGATATGCACCAGGGTGAAAGCATTCCTGAGATCTAGTTTGGTAAAGAAGCATGCCCCGTGCATTGACTCAATCGCTGTTGCAATGAGAGGTAGCGGGTAACTGTACCTCACAGTCATCTGGTTTAGGCCTCGATAGTCAATACACGGGCGCAGACCTTCCTCCTTCTTCACAAAAAATGAACTCGAGGAGACGGGTAAAGTTGAGGACCGAATGTACCCCTGACGCAGGGACTCAGGGACATATGTTTCCATAGCCGCCGTCTCCGCCCGTGACAGGGGATACACGTGACTCCTGGGAAGTGCTGCGTCTACCAGATTTATCGCACAATCCTCCCGTCGATGGGGTGGTAATTGAGTCGCCTTCTTTTTGGAGAAGGCGAGAGCCAAATCGGCATATTCGGCGGGAATGTGCGCACGGTGGAGACCTGGTCTGGACTTTCCACCGTAGTAGCACAATGGAAACTCCTAAACACCTCCCTGAGCACTCCCGCGACCACCCTGTGAGAGCCCTCCGTTGCCATGAAACGTAGGGTCATGACAGGCTAACCAGTGTAGGCCTAGCACCACAGGAAACGCAGGAGAGTCAATGAGGAAGAGACTGATTCTCTCCTTGTGACCCCCCTGCGTCACCATGCTCAGAGGAGCGGTGGCCTCCCTAATCAACCCTGACCCTAATGGTTGACTGTCTCAGGCTTGAACTGGGAAGGACATAGCCACTGGAACAATGGGGATCCCTAAACTATGGGCGAATTATCTGTCTATAAAATTCCCAGCCGCGCCTGAATCGACGAGCGCCTTATGCTGGGAATGCGGGGAAAACTCTGGGTGAGGGCTCTGGGTGAGAATGGTGCCGGCTCACCTGGGTTCACCTGGGGTGACGCCAGAGTGCCCTGCCTGCTGCCTCGACGCCCAGGGGAACCAACCTGGCACCGACCGGCAGTGTGACCTCTGCGGCCACAGATGGTACATGAGACGAAACCTCCTCCGGTCGCCCTGAGCGCAGCACCTCCCAGCTCCATGGGCATCGGAGCGGTGGTGCTGGGGGATGGAACCGACAGACCCCGCTCTGGATGTCCGCGGGTAGCCAGCAGGTTATCCAGCCGAATGGACAGGTCCACCAGCTTGTCAAGGTGAGGGTGGTGTCCCTGCAGGCCAACTCCTGACGGACGTCCTCGCGTAAACTGCAGTGATAGTAGTCGATCAGGGCCTTGTCGTTCCATCCCGCGCCGGTGTCCAGGGTCCGGAAGTCCATTGCGAACCCCTGGGCTCTCCTCGTCCCCTGCCTCAGATGGAAGAGACATTCACCTGCCGCTCTACCCTCGGGCGGGTGGTCGCAAACTGCCCGGAAGCAGCAGGTGAAATCCTCAAAATGGTCCAGCGCCGCATCTCCTTCTC
This sequence comes from Oncorhynchus masou masou, assembly GCF_036934945.1. Classification (NCBI taxonomy): domain Eukaryota; kingdom Metazoa; phylum Chordata; class Actinopteri; order Salmoniformes; family Salmonidae; genus Oncorhynchus; species Oncorhynchus masou. Next base: position 3,335,526 of record NC_088241.1, on the reverse strand, counting down.
CCCACATGGCGTTGTCCCACTCCAGGGCTTTCCCCGAGAGGCAGTTGGTGGTTTTTGGTAGCGTGTGTTGTTCACCAGTCTGCTGGTGAGTTCTGCACTGTAAAAAAAGTCCAGTTGTTTCATCTAATTATTATGAAGTAACTGGTTCCACAGCCTTTTTAAGTTTAATACACTTTTCAATCAAAGTGTTACCTGAAATTAACACTTTTAGTTAGCCCAAACTTAGCTCCAATTTACTTAAAATGATGTGCTTGCTCAAATTTTTGCATGTTCATTCAACTAGAAATAATTATTTGGGCATCTTAATTCAAAAGGTCTGTGCAACTGGTTACATTTAACATACAATGTTTTAAACTTACATGATTACTTTGTGCCTGTTAATTTATACAGTAATTCATATTCAACATGTCCTCAACTGGGGGTTGAACTCACAACCTTCTGGTTCACAGCATTCCATTTTCCTGCTACTCCACCATGTCTGACTACTCTCTCATCATTGATTTGAGTTACTTATTTCAGTAATAGTCTAACGTTGGCCTACATATTACTCATTTTTATGTTTCTCCTTAGTCGCTATGATAATAAAATAATTTTACTTGAGTATTTTTAACAGAGCTGAGATTTACTTTGAAGTGCAAAGTGTAGCAATACAGATGAACTCAGTAGACACAGTGACATAGCAGGAAGCTTTGTGTCCTCAGTCCAAAGAGGTTGAGAGTTCAAAGTCCAGATGAGGATGTGTTGAATAATAATTTATGTAGAAATGATTATGCACAATGTAATCATGTGTGTCAAATATGTCAGTTGAAAATATTGTATGTCAAAAGCATCGTTTATGAAGGTGTAACTAGTTTCAAAGCCTTTTTTAGTTAATCCAAATAATAATATCTAGATGAATGAACATGTGAGGTAAGTTGAGCAAACACATCATTTTAAGTTGACTACATTTTTGTGTACATTTTCAGAAGTTGGAGCTATGTTTTGGCCCCAAAAAATTGTTAAGATCGGGTAACACCTTGATCGAAAAGTTGAGTAAACTTAAAAAGGCTGTAGAACCAGTTACTTAAAGATGCACTGTGCAGAAATCACTCCGCCATTGCCTGGTTGCAAACATTCTAATAGTTTGCCCAATTTCGGTTTGTGACAAAACAAGCAAGTATTGTGTAGAGAATCATTCTACCATCCATAACCAAAAATGTTGTATTTTCAGC